>NW_025320951.1:25000-37312 GCF_019176455.1 Solea senegalensis | reverse complement strand
GGTGGACCAAACAAATGATCGTTTTTATTTGGATGATACTGACTTCTGATTATCCAGCAAAGTGTCTGATTGGGATGCACAGCTGTAATTATATTAACCTCACAAACTCAGAGCAATCAAAGCTCTGTGCCCCCCATGTGATCTCTGGCGCCCCCCTAAGGGGAGCTTGGACCCTAGGTTGGGAACCATGGTGCTATATGACATGTAATGTAATGTAATGGTGTGCGTTACTCGCGGGCACAGTTACCAGCACAGTTGGGACCCATACCCTCCCAGTTGAAAGACGACTCACTCCACCACTGAGCCACCTTTGCCCCTTTAGTTGATGCTGATGTTGCTAAGAAAACAATTCATTATTATCATATTGCAGTGTTTCACTTGTGCCTGTCACCATGAGGATGCAGTGATGGCGCAGCCCATACACACACACACACACAGTAACAATGATAACAGTGTAGTTATTATTAATAACTTGGTAAAGAGCGTTATTGTACAGTGTCTTATGTCACATGTTATAACCAAATTATTACTTGGCGTTACAATAGAAACAAGATGGATTTATTGTAATATTACTACTGTAACTGATATAATAACACAATTATGAGCACGTTGTTATTGTGCTGCAGTCAAACACTGTCATGTGTGACAGGAGAGAGCAGGCACAGTGGGCGGAGTCATTCAAAAGTGTCTTCAGGTTGAAAGTGGATGGTGAGTGAGTGAGTGAGTGAGTGAGATAATGCTTGAGTTCAATTCCATTCAGTTTTATATGTATAGCACCATCATGGAGAGCAGAGAAACTGTAGTTGCTGGGGACAGTGGACGGTCGTGCAAGTTCACATCTGTCCAATCACATCAGAGATTCCTCATCTGGATGATGATGATGATGATGATGATGATGATGATGTGATGAAGTCATATTCATGTTCCTCTCCTCTCCTCAGGCTCTGCGTGTGATGGCAAAGATAATGAGGGAGTGTTGGTACGCCAACGGCGCCGCCCGACTCACCGCGCTGCGAATCAAGAAAACTCTGTCCCAGCTGAGCCAACAGGAGGGAATCAAGATGTAGACACAGCTACCCCACACACACACACACACACACACACACACACACACACACACACGCGCACACACACACACACACACTGACTGGCATCCATATCCTTAGCATTAATGCATTACTATTGTCAATATTATTCAGCGAGTGTTCCTCCCGTTTATTTTGAAGGGGCTTGTGCTCTTTTCTTCCTCTGTCATTTCATCCATTTACAAACTGCTGAATCCTGCACCTGGAACTCAGGAACCATCTGTGTATGTTTGTTGCACCAGGCTGACGTGCTCACATGAACGGATAAATAGATGAACGGATGAGGAGTGGGTGTTTCTGAAGGGGATCAAAGAGGCATTAATGGAAGCTTGTGCTCATTTTCTGCCGCGTTACTCTCCTACATCCATCTCATGAAGTCTGTCAGAAGCTACTTAAGACAACTGGTGTGTCGTCATCCCTCGGGCGTCAGGTGAACTGAGGTCCAGACAGGAAGCTGGAAAACAACCCGGGTGCTTGACTCTCATCTCCTCACACCTTCATCACCACCTCTTTATCAGTGCATTAGCATTTCAGTCTGCACTTCAGAGGGTTAAGCTGCTCTCCGGTGGGGATGCACTTCGCTAGTTTACATTTTTGAATAATTCAGTGATGAAAGGCTCCAGTTTCCAGACTGTGAGAAAAACTGGATGAAAAATGCAAAGTGTTCATTTTGATGGGATCCAGGCAGCGTTGTTCTGCACAGAACACGGAGGCTCATACAAACGTGACCTCTCTCGATGTCTTTAACATTAGGTTTTAAAACTCAAAATCGACGTTTCAGCCGAGACAATTCTCTACGTTTCCATCAAAACTGTCCCGATAAGTTGAATCTTGTGATTTTCCATCATCTTTGTTTTTCTCAAGCAAATTTAAGCGTTAAAACCAGATTTGATGAGAATAATATTTAGAATTTAGTGGCATTTTGTGTCTTCTTCTGACTTTACATGTGAAAGTTCTCCAGCTGATGGTTTCAGTGAGTTCTAACGGCACATGTTTTGCTCTGAACATCCACCTCCATGCTTGTATCGGCCTCTGTGATGCTGCTCCATTCCTCTCCCTGGAGACCGTAAACAATTACGCGAGCATTAGTGATGTGACGGCGTCTGCAGCCCCACTCTGGAGACGTTCTGCAGCAGCAGCAGCAGCAGCAGCACTGAAGCAGGGACCTGGGGTCGTGGGTCAGTGTGTACACTGGCCTGTCGGCTTCACACACACACTTACACACACACACACACACACATCAGCCTCATGTAGTCAGTTTTGCACCTGTTTTTCATGTGTTACTGTTGTATTTCCCCGACTGCCGTCATGTTGTCAGGGAGGCAGACAGGTCACTTTAATTTATTGTTTAGTTTTTATTCTTTGCTTGTGCTGGCAGGGGAACCTTTTTGCAAAACTAAACTGGACATAATGACCTCATTCATTGTTGGCAAACATGCTGCAACATACAGAAGAGAAATCTGTGTATTTTCTATACTCTGCTAAACCAACAACAACAACAACAACAACAACAACAACAACAATCAGCTGCCACCATGCCTTCCAAGCCAGCTGTTACCGGAAAGTGCCAGTGCTTTAAAACCCCGCCTCCTCTCATGTCGGCTGCCGCGGCGTGTGCGCTGTCACATGTATGCGGCGCTGAGCTTGTGCGCGTGTTATCTCCCTCATCTGGAAGCAGCAAGCTCGTACTATGCACACAACAGGATGTAGGGACGGAAGGCGAGAAGGGACGCGCACTGTGCACCGCAGCACCCACAACCCAGCAGCCGACTCTCTGGTGCCATTGTTCCAGCCTGCCCCCCCTCAGCCCCTCCCCGACCACCCCAGCAGCAGCAGCAGCAACTCATTGTACAGCTTCTCCTCTCAGCGGACCGGCTCTCTCTGAGCTCCAGCACCTCAAACTGTGTTCAGTCAGAAAAAAGCCGCGACACAAAGACTTGTAAGCATTACTGTTGTTGCCCTATAAATGTAAATTCAGATTTCTGTTGTCTCACGTGTTTTGGACATGCAGCTGCAGCCGTTCAAGTGTTTTCTTCTCTCTGCGATAATCAACAAAACATCAGTGAGGTACATTCATTTAAATATAGCAAACAGATATTTACTAAGCCATAGGTTTTCCAGGTTGCTCATCTTTTCTTTTCTTTTCTTTTCTTTTTTTTGTGGCAAGTGCTTTTTCTTTTTACTACTAGAATGTACATTTATGAAAAAAAAGCATCAAATAGACATTTTTGTCATTTCAGCTTAGCAAGCCTTAAGGGACCAACGCAAAAGAGTCAGGATCTGCTCTTCAGTTTTTTTCCTGTTATTTTTTATACATATATATATATATAAATACATATCATAGGAATCATTATATGTATATACATATGTATAATTGATTACTATGGTAAAAGGTAGTGTCACATTTTTACGTAAAAGACTAAAAAAAAGACGTATGTAGCATCTGATTTAAGTTTGTTTCATGTGTTAAATGTTCATGCATCTAAACCCACTCTCACTGACTGTGACTGCGATCCATCAAAAGCACTTTCTCTCAGTTCACAGGACAAAAACTAAAAGCTTAATTCAACGCAGTTAAAAGTATGGAAAGTATTTAAGAGAATCTGTCGTTGACACGTCCACTAGATGATCAGACAGTGCTGAACTGAACTCAAGAAAACCCACCGTTGTTGAGCAATAAGTGCACTTCTGAACCACAGCGGGGTTTACCTGTGTGGCGGTTTGGACGTGGTCCAGTCCGGTTGGTTTTTCTGTGCTGCTGCATCATCCACCTCGCTGTTCAAGCAGAGGTGAGAGCTGCCGTTGGATGTAAATACTCTCAGATTACCCAGATTACCTGAATCTGATCATTCTGTGCCATGTTGTTCCGGCACGTCGTCATTCGCTCAGTGTTGCAGCCACAGTTTGTGAGTCGGTCCACGAGCAGCAGCAGCAGCAGCAGCAGCAGCAGCAGCAGAATCATGAGGACCATGTTCTTACCCAGTCCCAAAATGCATTCAGCCATTCTTTTATTTTTGTGTAGAAAGCTGAGACGAGAGCAAAGTGATGGAAAGTTCTCCACAAAACCCCGCAGTGATGACCTTAAAGCAACTGATGATGCAATAACAACAAAACAAAGTCTCCATTTTTGTCAAATTGATTCAGAAGTTCAGGACAAAGTATCAAATGTATGTCCTGAGTGACGGTGACAGTGACTCAAACATCAAACACAGCAGATAATAAGAAGTAACGAGATGATACCAGAGAAAGACTAATGTCATTTTACAGGAACATGTTTGAGAGTTGGTGACATCTATAGGTGAGACGGCAGATTGCAACATCTACACGATTTCTCCCCTCATTATCAAACTTATCAGGAAATGGCTCCACTGCGCCTCCTGCTGGTCTCGCACCTGCCTGACAACCTTGTCAATCTGTCAGATTTGTGTTTCCTCTGATGTGTGCTGAAGATTTTCCACTGAAGAAAACTCAGTTGGAATTTAGTTGTTGGTGCATTTGGAGAAAGAAATGAGAGAAGTCTGTTGTGAGTGGGAGGAGCCTGGAAAGGCACAGCTGGATCAGCAGATGGACAAGTGTTCTGTCTGAGGGTAAATGATACTGAGAGCCACTGCACATGAGTCCACTCTGGAGACAGTCTGTGAAGTTCTGTCAGAACAGTCGTGGTGTGATGGCCGTGCCGCTGTTCTCTAATCTGGTAGATTATTAGACCAAGTGATAACAGGACAAACAGAACCTGCTTTCACACTGACGGAGTTTGAAGACCGACATTTTCCATCTGTGACTTTTGATGCAATAACTGTCCAAAAACACCGATGCAGACTTGGTTGAGTCCGTGTAACCTCAGCAGGTCAGAGAGTCACGAGAGACCGCTTTATCCTCCACCAGAGGGTCGCGGGGGGCGATAGGGCGATAGGCGGGGTACACCCTGGACAGTCGTGGTGAAAAGTGCTTGGAATAATAACTTTTGAACATTGAACAGCTGCTGATTAAACGTGTTGCACGTGCTGGGCGGGTGATTGACCGGTAACCTGCACCTCGGTACCACTGTCGGTTTGGCCCCTCCCTCTTGCCTCAGGTTGGCTAGTGCAGAACGCTGTCGCACCAACGTGAGTTCCACTGGTAACCGCACACGTCCAACTCTGTGATAAACAGATGAGGGTGAACTAAAACATCCCATAGCCTCTGATATATATCACTTCCTGTCTATATTGCATCATCAGTTGCTGCAGGTTTTCGTCAGTGATTTCGTTGCTTAAAAAAACAAAACGTGACTTGATGTCGTTGTGTAACGAAGAATTCTTCTGTTGTCGGAGTTATGACATCAGCAGTGATGTCATAACTCCGACGTGTCATTTGAAGAATGCAAAGTGGGCATTGCTGCTACATTCAGTAGAAAAAGGGTGACAAGACTATGCTGAATTTCATGTTAAATGTGTGTTAATCGTGGGCCAACTGGGTCCTGCTGGGGAAAACCAGGGCCAAGTATTGACCTTTGTAAGCCATGTGGCTGTGGGCAGCAGGGTTTGGGGTTGCGGAGGTTTGTCGGTGGTGTTAAAACTCTCTAAGAATCCCTTTAAGTTAGCCCTGGCTGGTGTGCCTGGTGCCTGTAGTGGGACTGAGACTGTACAGTATGTGTATTCCATTAGCAGTGTCATTCTCTGGGACATAAGCAACAGCAAAAGCTCAACTCAACACCTCTGTTATGCCTCGACTAGAACAACCTTCATTCTGTCTTAAAGTCACCAGCAGCCTTGTACTTTTTCCTTTTCAAAACCCAAGATGACTTAACTTTCAAAAAAGAAGTGTTTTCTACAGCACGACTCGCCCTTTGATTCTCTCTTGCCTTTCTCTCTTTTCATTCCATGTTTGTAATTGACACACGAGGGCCACACGAGGGCCACACGAGGGCCACACTTCACTCGGAGCGATGAACCGAGTGTTGATAGCGGCCCACACTCACAGACGCCAGCGTTTGGCCCGCAGCACTTCTTGAGATTAGCGACGGATAATGAGAGAAAAGAGCTGTTGGGAGCTTTTTGGGAAGGTTCGGGTCAAAGTTCAGACAAATCCAAACAGCAATTTGGTTTTTCAGAGGTCTCATCCTTTCAGAACTAAATTAGAAAACTAAAGCGTGGGTGAAACTCTCAAAACCATAGACTTCTGCCAACACTCAAGTCCTGATTCTAATGTGGATCCTCACTCACATCTTACCTGTTCATAAGAATCCGCACAACGATTCCTTTTATCTTGAGAAGTACCTCCTGTATCTGATCTGCTTGATTCAAATTCTCGTTAAAGTCAAACTAACAAACCAGATGGTGGAGGACACGCAGGTTTGTCTTCCTGTAATAACAATGAAATTTTGCTTCATAATACGTTTTGAAATATCAAACTAAACTCTAAACTTTCTATTCTTCGGAAATAAACACACCTCAGGAGAGAAAACAGAAAAACAGGTCAAACTAAATAAGCTCTGAGTTCTCGTCGTCTTCTCTGGTGACATTTGCACATTGGAGTGATTTTGGTGGAGAAACTCAAACGCGTGAGCTGTTATCACCACATTTATACAACTGTCGCATCATTGAACGCGGGGTTCACACACCGGCGCCGGTCGTTCCTTTAATTGTCTCCAAGCGAACGTGTGAAAGGATGTTTTTCCTCCGTCGATTCGTGGATTCCAGACCTGGTGGTTTTCTTTTTCCTAAGCTGCCCCAGCACCTGCTCTCGGTGAGGCTTAGCTCGCCTCATGGGACTCATGGGTTCATCACAGATGGAGGTTGTGGACTGGAGCAGCAGCAGCGTGTCTCCGTGGTTTAGTGACTCAAACCCTGACGGGAGAGTTGGTCGGGTCTGGTTGAATATGCAGGGAGGGAAGACACGAACTATGCCAGCAGCTCTACCGCTCCAAACCACGCACTGAGAAATCCCCACAGCTGTGAATGTATCCCACGTCTCAGAGTCAACAACCAGTACGAGCACAACCTGCAGCGCTCGGCCCAAAGGTCATGGCGGGAACCGGTCCGTTTCCATGTCTCTTTCCTCTCGTTATGCAAAGAGTGGGGCAGTCATGTCCGCCCGCTCAGTCCCACTGGATCACACAGGTTCCCACGGCCTAACTATGCCAGGATGATCCACACACTGTGATCAGGTCTGTGGTTGTCCTCCAGCCTTTCACAGACCTGCTGTGTCTCCACTGACCAGAACCAGGTTCCAGTGCAGTCCAGACTCTCAGCTGACGCGGAGAGCGGGTTTGAGTCACTAAAGCTCCGGCCCACGCGCTCCGCTCCAGAGTTTCCTCCTCTGTGGCGAGACGACAGTCGTAAAAGCTTTATCACGTTTTATTTGGTGCCTAAGTTTGACAGGACTTGTGTTAACTGTTCACCGCAAACAAAATGCATTGAAGTGGACGTCTGCATCACCTGCTTTACAGACGTCTTTAAAAAAGACAAGCGAGATTAACGTATTAAAAAGGTCACTTAATCCAAAAGAAAATACCTCCTTTTAAAGACCAATGTGTTTTACCTCACTGTATATATCGATTCTTGATTTGTTTACTCCATGTTTGCAATTTATCTTTTATCTCTTTTATTTCTATGAAATGCTTAAAAAAGTTGAAGAGAATATGTTTTCTTTCTTTTCAATGGTACTTTTATTTGTCAAATGGCATTGTGTTGTGTTTGTGTTTGTGCCTGAGCAGTATCTCTGTGTATGACCTGTGGGTTGTGTTCCGCGTGAGCTGTACAGTCAAAGCGCTTTACAAATGTCCGGAAAAAAAGAAGAAAAAACAATGAAGAAAAAATGCCTTGTTTGATATTTTCTTTTTGTTTCATGAAAAACAAAAAAAGGGTGAGAGTGGAGGTGAAGGGGGAGGAGACGCGACGCAGGGGAGGGACTGAACACCACGACAGTCGCCCCGGATGAACTGTTGATCCCTCCTCTCCCCTCGACCATCTTGTATTTCTAAAACATGTTATAATCTTGACTTTTTTATATAGTGTGTACAGATGAATGAGAGATCAGCATAGGAACTAGAGGATTGACACTCGTGTTAACTTCTAACATAGCTGGAGTAGAAAACGGTGTGAATAAAGAAACAAGGTTTCACTACAACGTCCGTCTCTGTTTGTTTTCTTGACTGATTCATTTTTTATAAGATGTTTTTACGAGTTTTCTTTGCCTGTTTTTGGACACAACTGCGTGTGGAATTGTACCCGAGTCACTGCAACTTTGTTGCCTCCTTGACTGATTCATGTGATATGTACACACACACACACGCATACATTCTTTTTTTTACCCCAATGAGTTGATTTTAAGTTGAATACTCTGCTACGTCGAGTATTTAGTCGATGTCTTCTCGGCATAGCGTGAACAAGTTATTCAACAACGAGCGCGGCTGCTGCATGGAGAGTGATAGACAGTTCGATATCCTAACTTCATTACGAGCGACACTGGATTCCGTTGTCTCCTCTGAAAAGGAAGCACAAACTGCACAAACAACAACAACAACAACAACAACATACGTTAGACAGGATGTGGAGCTGCACCAGTCAGGAGGAGTGAGGAGGAGTCCGACTTCACTTAGCCTGGAGGGAAAATCTGACTGTACGAGATCACAGGCTTAAATTTAATTAAACCCTAACTTAAAAACCACCCCGGACCCAGATGTTCTGGCTAATTATTTTCTTATATCCTAGAAGAAGCTGTAGCAAACCAATTATTATTTTGACTTTTATTGTTTGGAATGTTTTATTTTCTATTTTCCATTTTAACGAGACACAGCACAGAAAATACATAAACATGGCTCCACATCCCTCCGCTGTCTCACCTGCATACAAACACTGAGGCCAAACTCAAGGAGGAGGTAATACTACAAAATAGTATACAGATATATGAATAAATACAACAGTACAAGAGGCAATGTAAATAATCCCGGTTTATTCAGACAACTAATCAACGTCAGATCTTCAGAAAAGAGTCACGTGATGATCTTTTCAAGTGGGACGCAGCTGTTTATTTCACTGTAGCTGAGGAATGAACAAACTCTATCTAGAAACCTCATCTGGAAGTAAAACACGAGTGCAAAATAACACTTTTATAATAACACTCCACACATTTTATATTCTCATGTAAGTTTCTCCATAGAAAACCTTGAATCTTTCACAGTATTCACAGATTTTCTAGTTTGTGCAGCTTAATATGAGATAAAATGCATTTGTTGTTGTTGTTGAAGTTTTTAGTAGAACGTGGGGAGGAGCCTTTCGAGTCACATGACGTCGGTGTGTTTCTCTGTGTTGGTGAGAGTCAGCTGACAAACTACAACCGTTGTCACGTGACAGTAAATGTTTTAAAAAAAAAAACGATCTTGATTACCCAGAATCCATTACTAACCCTCTGTGATGTGGTGAACAGCAGATTAGCAGCATTCATTAGAAACAGACAGGAGCAGAAGCTTGGAGGAATCAGTGACTGTGGTGTTCTGTGGATGTGCCTCCCTTCCCCTCTCTCCTCTTTCATTCCCTCTGTCCTGTTCCGTCATTCTGATTATCAGTAGTCTTATCCCTCTCTTTCTGCTGTCAGGACACTATCTCTCTCTTTCTCAAATTAACATTTTAATTACAGGCCCTCCTTAACCCAAGAAAATCAATTCCTCTTTCCACCTTTCCTCTCGCTGTACTCTCTCTCCCCTTAGCTCTCCCTCCTTAGTCTCTGTTGCTTTACTTGAAAAGCTCCACAGATAAATAAATAAATAAAACAACACACAAAAACTCCTTCCATGGAATCAAGAGCAGCAGACAGACTCTGTGTTTACCATCCATACAGAGAAGAAGGGAGAACAGAGGGAGGAGAGGAGCTGTCATGTGACTGCTGACAGTAAATAAAAACCACGTCCAGGTCTCACTGAAGGTTCAAATTTGCATTACCTGAATGTGTTAGTCTGTGATTTAGAATAACAAACTCAGACTAACACGTGAACATGTACAGTATAAAAGTTAAAAGTTTAGAGTAAAATAGACAAAGGACTCTCTCTGATTCACAGGTTTGGTCCATCAGCAGTAAAACCTGACAATTGTGCTTGTTTTTTTTACGCTTTCTCGGTCTCCGTGACAACAGTATATCATATTTACCGTAAAAGTCAACACAATCTTTAACAAATGTGTCTGTTTTGGAATCCAGCCTTCCTTGAAACTCTCTGTGACTTTGTCAGACCTCTGAACAAGACTTTTATTCATGAAGAACAGTGTGCTGGTACTGAATGTGTGAAGCTGATTATGTGTGAGATCATCATGTTGACAGCTCACTCTGATCTCACCTGCACACACACACATTGACCTCCTTTGATTTGGACAGCCTAACAAAGCCTTCCCTAACCTTAACTTGACCACAGTGGTCATCCAATCTTAGCCCTAAACTTAACCAGTTCCTCAGAAATGTTCTGCCTCCTTTCGACCAGGTTTTGGTCTCCATGAGGACTACTGATCAGGTCAGTAGACATAATGCATTCACCAGCACCTTACCCTAACCTTAAACATCACAACTAACTGCTAAACTCAACCTTATTCTCCCCTAAAACCAAGTCTTAACCCATAAAAAGCCCTTTAAAGTTGTGAGGATCAGTCGTGTCCTCACAAACATACCCATACAAGAACACACACACACACACACATGGGTATACTGCATTTATTTATTTGCATTAAAATGAAAAACTTGCATGTTTTCAGTTGTCAGAACTGTGGTTGTGTTGGGTCCTGACAGGCTCCTGTGTGTTCACCACAGGCCACACACACAGTTACTGGTTACACAGGAAAGTGCAGACATAAACCACGAGGCAAAGTCTCAACTGTGGAATCAGTAGAGATTCCAGGAGACAGTCTGTAATAGTACACTTCCACCTCCTAAATTGGTGGCATCGAGCACTAACTGAAGCAGTTCATCAAGATCAGCAGCTGCCAGCAGGGATAAAGGGAAGGACTCTGCTCAACTCCAAACAGCTCCACAGGTTTGGTCATACATGGGTTCTGAAGTGTTATCTCAACATTTGCTTCACTTCAGACTTCAGATCACACATTTTCTTCTTAGGAAACAAATTAGTTTCATGGTTTAATATCAGTCATGAGGGTGTTTGATCTCACGCTCCTCATGTCTGTGTCGGCAGGTTTGGATCCCACTCCTTCCACCTCAACAGCACCTGTCATAAGAAAACCTCCTGCAAAGAGACCTGCAGCTCCTCCTCCTCAAGCCTCCTCCTCCTCCTCCTCCTCCTCCAGGCACATGAAGCGACTCAGAGATGAGGAGCAGGATCCAACCTGTGCGGCCGCCACGCTGCGTGTCCTCAAACAGAAGCATCCCAGTCCTGTGGAGCCCAGGTGATAAACACTGTGAACACTCATATATCTCATTATACCTATATAAGGAAATTCACTTTTAATAAGATAATGTCATGTAAATAGTAGACTGTACAATAAATGCCACAGCTATTGTAATTCACATTATAAACATGATGATAGACATTTAAATGAACATATTGCTGTTAAGAGTAAAGGCAAACTCCTAATGTTAAAGGTCAGAGTGATGTAAACTTTTATAGGTTCAGAAGTTAATGAAGCGGAACTGAGACGTGCTGAGAAGCAGAAAAGAATCTCCCGTCTCCTGCACTTTTTAAAGAGTCACCTCTTTGACAGATGATCATAAAGGATCATGAACCAGAGCCAGACATGTGTCACATGATCAGAGGCTGTTGTTCTTTCCTCACACATGTACAGCTGGGAACTGCAGACATGTGCTGTAAATATGAGGAACCCTCAGAACGTCCGGCTGGATATACGGCGACGATTCATCGATATGAATTGATTACGAGATGAATTGCTTCTTAAAATATTCCGCTTTCTTTTAACAAAGAAATCATTCAAAGTTATTTTCATTTTTGTTTGTGGAGAAAAGAAGACATTTTCTGGACCAAACGGTTACTTGATCAATCAAAGTAATAATGGACAGTTGCAGCCCTATAGATTATTTGATTTCTATCCAACATGCTGGTAAATTTGAAGATAAGATGAAAGTTGTCAGTGTTTTTCTCCTTTCTTAAGAACAAAGTGAATTTAGTGATGACTTTAGTCTGGTAACAGCTTCTCTAAAGCCTCTAATGGCCAACCTAATTATTTGAATCTGCTCAATTTCATCCACAGCAACTGCCAATGTGATCGCATACATTTTTGAAATGTAAGTATTG
>NW_025320951.1:0-20000 GCF_019176455.1 Solea senegalensis | reverse complement strand
TATAAATATAAAGAGTCTATAAGAATATAAAGAGTCTATAATAATATAAAGAGTCTATGTAGATATAAAGAGTCTATGTAGATATAAAGATAAATATAAAGTCTATAAAATATAAAGAGTCTATAAATGCAAATGCAGTCATTTAGCATTGACTGATCACAGACTGAGCTGAAATGTTAACTAAGTTGTTCTTTGGTGTTTATCTGTGTTGGTTAAACCAGAGAAGATGTGCATTAGCACCACCTGCTGGACTGGAGCCTGGAACGAGACAGAATACAGAATGAAGTGGTGTTAACATTTGTATTTCTTATTATTGATGTGTGTGTCTGTTCTCTGCAGAAGCTCCATGCGCAGAGTGGCTCAGGTGTTGAGTAAAGCTGACGGAAGAAAACACGAAAAGTTCTCCAACCAGTTCAACTATGCCCTCAACTGAGCCGCAGCCATTTTGTAACCCTGGACATGAAGGGCTTCCATTTAAATGTATGTAAATGTGATCATCAGGTCAAAACAGGACTATATTTACAACAGTGACTCAGTGCCAAGTACAACTTTGTCTGAATTTCTGCTGTTTTCTACTTGAATTCTCGGAGTGCTCTGCTCTTTGCCTCCACTGTCATCAGCATAACTGATGAATCAGGACATAAATCACAGCCAGAACACGTGATCGTTCATAAATGGATGCACTTTCATGTTTGTATTCAGGTTCATCAGAGTGATTCTAGATGTGTTTGAGGTTCTGGTTGTGTTCAGTAGTGAAAGAAGAGAAAGAGACAGAAGTCTTCTTAATGCTGCAGGTGAGACATGAATAGTTTAATAGTTTGTTGTTGTTTAATTGAATCTAGCCTCACTATATCTACACGTTCTGTCTTAAACAAAAACAAACTGAGTAACATTGTAAACTCTCAGCTGCCAAGACTGAAAAACTAATTATGAATCTTAATTTGTTATTGTGTGCTTTACTCTGAAATGTGTCGTGTTATAACTACTGTGTTAGGAAGATAAAGTGAACTTTATTAATTCTGACTTCTATGTGATATTTAGAATTTCCCACTGTTTACACCTGAGACTGCATTACTGCCTATGTTGATCCACGGTTGTATCTCCTGTTGTAAACAAGCATGAGCACAGAATGTGTGTCAACCTCCGCGACACTAGGTGGCGATATTCAGCTCGTCCATGTCACGTAGCGTCTCAGAGCAGTGAGTTGGTTCTCTCAAGGTAACAATGCAGAAGTAAAACTTTACACAATAGCCACCAGGGGGCGACTGTTTGAAACGAAGTCTACGGAAAAAAGGGTCTACTTCCAATTAGTTAAATAGAACATGAAGTCACTTTTATGAATGATTTCCCACTTAGAGGAAAATAGCTCGTATAAGTGAACACTCTGAACAAGGCTTGTCAAATCCTGTCCACACAACGTCTTTATGCCATTTATTAACTTCAGAATATTTAATTGTTCAGGCTGTGAGAGTGAGAATTTTATTCTCCTAAGTCCAAACTATTCTCTGTGATCTCGCTGTCGTCGTCGTCGTCTTCTTCCTCTGAGTTTTTCTTTCTAAGTCAAAGTCTGGATGAGAAGTGTGAAACATGCACAGATGAACAATTTCAGTCTGACTTGAATGTAAGTTGCACTAACTGATTATTCTATTCTTACATGATGTAAACATACTGACTAAGAAAATGTGTGAGAGAGAGACCACACAGATGACATGTGAGAGGCGTGGCAGGACTGAGACGTTGAACCATGACGACCAAAATGTCAACTTTGAGATGAAGAGACGCTTTAGAGAGACGGTGGACTTTACTGTTAATATGCAGATGATTGTGACCCTGGTAGTTATATATTAATCAGCTTATAATCATTACAACATTTTTGATTTCTGAAACTTGATAAATGTTCATAAAAGCCGTGAAAACTTCATTATTGTTTGTTTTTAATGACCAGTTTCAATGTATGTAATATTTAGTTGATAGCAGTTTTTACAGTGCAGACCGTCATCAGTGTTGTCTAATCACTGCTGACTGAGGGAAAACATTACATAGAAACACCTTTAAATGGTCGACCTCTAGTATGAGGGCTTGTATTAGTAGAGATGATATTAGACTTTTGGCTTGGAGGTGCTTGAAAGTGCTTGAAGGTGCTTGGGTCTCTTCTGTAGTGACATTAACACATTTGCAGCTGATGAAGTTTCCTCACCTTTTCTGTTATGGTGCTGATAATATTGTTCAACCATAATATTCACTATGTATTTGTTACAAAATGAGCCGACGAACAGACACTTTGTTCTGCAGGAAATTGTCATTGATGTTATTGTTTCTGATGAAATCCCTGAGCTGATCCACTGCACCACCATGCACCGCCCTATCATCAGTGAAATAATGTCACTGGGACTGTGTGTTTTTGGTGTTTAATTGTCATTCTTTTAATATCAAAGACAATATCATGTTGAGCTGAGGATTCAATTACATCCAAGGTTTTTCTGTAAAGTGTCAACAAAGTCAATAAATAAGAGAAAGAGTTGAAATGAAAACAACCACAGCTGGAGTTACACGACGATAGATCAAGCCATTCCTTATCATAAATAAACATTCAGTGTTCATACAGATTTTTTTTTATTATTATTATTATTCAAAACAAAGAACTCAGCTATTTATCTATTACATGGTTTAAGGGGCATTCAGAAGAATTCAGAGCTAGAACATAGATTTATATACAGATTTATCCACATTCTATCAAAATAATCCACTCAAAGTAAAACCTCCAAATGTTGCTCGTAAAAACAGGAGCAGAGTCTGTGTGTGTGTATGTGTCTGTCTGTCTGTATCTCTGTGTGTCTGTCTGTCTGTATCTGTGTGTGTGTCTGTCTGTCTGTCTGTATCTCTGTGTGTTTGTCTGTCTGTCTATCTGTGTGTGTGTGTGTGTGCGTGTGTCTGTATCTGTGTGTGTGTGTGTGTGTGTGTGTTCACAGGTGTGTGCTGTAGAAGGCGGGGCCAGCGTAACTCTGCGTCCCCAGCATGAAGGGTGACAGGACGTGGCTGGCGGTGAGGAAAGGCAGCTGCACCAGGCTGCTGGTGGGGTGATGGTGTCCGCTGTAACCCGCGTGCATGGCCAGGTGTCCGCTGACCGGCGGTGACGGACTGAGGGGACTGAGGCCCCCGAGGCCTCCCCCTCCTCCCCCTCCTCCCCCCGCTCCTCCCGTTCCTCCTCCTGTGGGGGCGGACGTGTCGGCGCCAGGGTTCTGTTTCTTCCACTTGGTGCGGCGGTTCTGGAACCAGATCTTGACCTGGGTCTCGGTGAGGGAGAGCGACAGGGCCAGGTTGAGCCGCTCACACACTGACAGATAACGTGTGGACTTGAACTTGTTCTCCAGCGCCACCAGCTGCTCGTAGGTGAAGGCAGTCCGGGCTCTGCGGGGCTTCCCTGACTTGGAGTCTGAGCCTGAGCGCTTCCTCTTGGCCTTGGTTTGGCCTCCGTTGCTCTGGCTGCCGTTCATCTGACCTGTAGAACCTGCTCCTGGACTCTTGGTGTCTCTGGACGAGTCCAGGTGACTGTGCTGTTCTCTCTCACCGCTGCTGGTCAAGGCCGAGCTGCTCTCCTCGCTGCTGTAGGGGCCGTCAGGGGCCTCGGAGTCCGGGGTCCCGGGTCTGTGGTAGTCTTCTTCATCTGGACTTCTGTACGAGAAGACTTCTTCTGGAAAAACACAAACACAGTCACTGAGTCACAGAGGCCTGTGTGTGTGTGTGGAGCTGCACTACCGCTAATGACCACTACGTGCTGCTGTGTCGGCCTCGACAACACTGCAGGTGAGTGAAGGAGTGAATTCACCTTTGACCTCACACTCTCACAGTTTAAATACATTTGTAAGTTCACTTATGTTTAAATGTAGTTACTGTCGATCATACTTTAGTCACGTACACGACAAACACACAATAACTCATTCTTTTAAAATTGTTTTTATGAAAAAAAACATTTTAAAAATATTTAAAATCACAGTGGAAAATGAGGAGCTGAGTCCTCATCTGTTATTTTATTTAAAACAAAAACTCTATTGATTGATGATCATTAAAACTCGGATCAAAAAGTAACACATAATAATCCTGTATAATAAATTTAAATACTATAACAACAAATCCTGAACTATTAACGGTGACTTAATAAACTAAATATCATTCTCTATCATCAGTGAAATGTGAACCAGAAAAGTTTGAATTCAAAGAAAAACAACAGTAAAATCACATTTATCAGCTCATTATTTTAGTGATGTGATTAAATTACATTTAAATGACTGATGTCTTTTAGTGTTTGTAGTTTGAGAATGTCAACACACACACACACACACAGTGATTTATTCTCACTGAGATCATGATGATCATGATCTTATCACACAGGAAGTACAGGACCTTTATTTTGGAAAATGTGAGGAACATTTTTCATTTTACACTAAATTAAATGAATTTGTTGTTTTTTCCTCTTTATCTAAACAAATATTCTCCTGTCTGTATTTAATTTTGTTTCATCAGATATTGAAGCTCGACTTTTTGTGTCTGATTTAGTAAAAAACTTTTGGAAAGAATGAATGATGTGGACAAACCTCAGAGAAACGAAATATAAAGAAAGTGAAGAATGAACACACACACACACACACGCACACACGTGTAGGTTGAAACAAATATTCTCAGATCAATAACACTGATCACGCGCACACACGCGCGCGCAGCTCCTCCCTCTCTCCATAGATCAGCGTGTTTTCTCTTTTCCCGCGGAACACTCGTCACTAAACGGATTTGTCACGAGACAACTTTCAGCGGACATTAAAAACATAAAAAACACGCATTAATATTTCAAAAAATAAAATAAAATAAAACCACTCATGTCGTGTTAGGTGAGAGGTCACAGGTCACAGAGCAGAGTTAAACTTACTGCTCGCGTACTCCTCGGTACCGTAGCAGCCTTTACTGGACTCCAGGCTGGCCTCGCGCTCGCCCGCGCCTCCTCTCCGGTTCTCGGCTCCGTACATCTCGCGCTCAGCGCGGAGAGACACGTGCTGCTGCTGCTGATGCGGCCGCCGGTTGCTCGTGAACTTGTTGGGGTCCAGGATGTCGAGCACAGAGAAGGAGGTGGTCCGGTGCCCGGTGGGGCCCTGACAAACAACACAGCGTCATTACACATACACACACACACAGGCGCGGGCGCACCTGTGGAGCACGTGCACCATCATCACTGTCATTTCTGACCCACTCATATTTATTAATGCTATTTTTTTTATTATTATTATTTAACGTTGATTTATAATATATATTTTTTATCATTATATTTTCAGTTAAAATATTTGCTACTTTATTACTATGCAACAACAATTACAATATGGTCCTGATATCCTAATAATATTGATGATAATTACATTACATGTCATTTAGCAGACGCTTTTATCTAAAGCGACTTACAGTAAGTGCATTTCAACATTCGGGTACAAATAAGAGCTAGAAGTAAGACAAACTATGAAGTGCTAGTCATAAGTGCGATGTATAAGTTTTTTTATTTTTTATTTTTTTTATCGCCGTCGTCTTAGTCTCATTATTATCATAATAAATATTAATATCTTAATATCACTGTGGAACAACAACACTAATGTCGATTTATAATATAAATGATCCTCACATTATTATTAATATTATCATCTTCAATTAGAATGTTTGCTGCCACACTTTATATATTATATGTTACTGTGGAACAACAACAATAATTACAATAAAAGTGGGTAATCTATTACAAATGAACTACTTAACTTAATAATAACATTTATTTGTATTATTTTAATCAAAAGTCGAAGACGTAATAATAAAACATTTATATGTTAGACGTCATACATGTTTTATCAATATTTTCATTTATCATACATTAGCTTACAATATTTGACACGAATCTTACATTATATATGTCAATTATTATGGAGGATAAATTATATTTTAAATCAAACGTTAGTTAAAATAATTATTATCATATATCCACTATGAACACGTGCCACTGTTTTTATACTGGAATGCTGC
The DNA here is from genome assembly GCF_019176455.1 of Solea senegalensis. Classification (NCBI taxonomy): domain Eukaryota; kingdom Metazoa; phylum Chordata; class Actinopteri; order Pleuronectiformes; family Soleidae; genus Solea; species Solea senegalensis. The sequence goes on along the minus strand of NW_025320951.1, from coordinate 13,952 downwards.
AACAACGACGGTAATAATAATAATAATAATAATAATAATAATGATAATGATAATAATAATAATAATAATAGTATTAATAATAATCATAATAATAACATAATCTGGATGAGTGTGTGCAGCTGTTTATAACAGTGGTGTTAAAGTGCAGACAGACGTCATCACATCACAGACAATAAAACACAGTGAATTTATAAAAGTGCAACATCGATCACGCGCATTTCCCATAATCCAATATGTGACCACAAAACCAATCAGGTCCACTTTATTTAGACACACACACGTGCACCGTGGGTGTGTGTGACAGGCGAGAGGAAATGTTGTTTTTGATAGATCTTTAAAACGAGCACGCGCTCGTGTTTGTGTTTTAACATTCATTCATTCATTCATTCATATTTTCCATCCTAAATAATCAGGAGAGAGTTGACCCTGATGCTGCCGCGTGACTCACAGTCACATTTATTTACTGTGTGTGTGTGCGCGCGCGCACGTGGGTGGGTGCGTGCGTGTGCGTAATAAGCAGATAAAAGGTGGCGCGGTCAGCTCCACTCGTGGGCCTCGATCACGATCACTCATTTATTAACGAGGCCAGTTTGTGTGTGCAGCGCGTGTCAGGACACCAATAATCCCGTGTAATTCATACTATATAATCCCGTTTGACCATAATCCGAGGGCGCGCACGCGCGGACACATTTTGTGATAAGAGAAATAAAAATAAATGTGAAATAAACACGTTTTTATCATATTAATCTGCGCCATTTAAACCCTCCACTTATTTAATACATCCATTTTTATTGTCGCCAAAGTATTTAGAAATGATAACATTTTATGATTTATTTCGTTATATTTTCGTTTTTATTGCGAGCAGAAAAAGAAGAGAAGTCTGAGTTTCCATGGAAACATTCAAACTGATCTTTGTTTCATTTGTTTCTGATCATTTTCTCTCGTGTCTCAGTTTTAAGGCCTCGTTTGCGGACAACAGTAAATCACCGCAGGGTCGCGAGATGTTTTTACATCATCATCATCATCATCATCATCATCATCATGAGTGTATAATTAAAACAAACCTAAAGTCTTTAAACTGCAACAATCAATTCATTCATCTATTTTTAAAATAATCAGTAAAATGAATCTGAACTATTTTCTTTAACTAAAAAAACAAACAGTTTTTTTGCTACTTTTTCATCACGTTTTCTTTTACTTTGACAGCTTTTACTTCCTGTCTGCGTCACATTCACTCATTCACCCGCTTTCATTTGTCTTAAGTGAACAGAAAACATTAACGTTGTCATGGACACACGCATCTACCTGCGGCGGCGGCGCTAACACCGGGTTGGTCGGCGGTGCTTCAGAGTGGTTCTCCCCGGCCTGAACGTCTCTGCCTGCGGCCACTGAGTTGGAGAAGAGCCGCTGCTTCTCTCCGGACGCGACTCCGTCCAGAATGTCCGCGCTGTCCGGACCCACCACGGTCTGGATCCCGTCCCCGCTCTCCGGGGCCGGGATCATCGCTCTGTCCCGGCTCATCACGGGCTGGAGGACCGCGTCCGCCACGGGCCCCGCAGTGGCTCTGTCCCGGTTTATCACGGCCTGGACCCCGTCTACCCCGGGCCCCGATACCGCTCTGTCCCGGCTCATCACTTTACTCTGCTTTTCCCATAAATTGAGAATCCGGATTAAAGCAGGAGGAGCGAAGAGAAATGAACGAAAAACAAAAAGAAGAAGAAGAAGAAGAAGAAGAAAAAGAAGAAGAAGAAGAAGAAGAAGATTCCGTCTGGAGCGATTTACAGAGACAACATGACGCTCACGTGAGAACCAACATCCACGTTCAGCTGATCCACGTTCAACTTTTCCATCCGTGACAGTGGGAACACACGCGCGACTGAAGCGGGTCAGGCTGCGGGACTGAAGCGGGTCAGGCTGCGGGACTGAAGCGGGTCAGGCTGCGGGACTGAAGCGGGTCAGGCTGCGGGACTGAAGCGGGTCAGGCTGCGGGACGCGCTCCCGTCAAACTTTCTTCTTCTTCTCTGCGTCTCTGTCGCTTCATCCTCCGCGTCCACCACTGCGATCACACACAGACTGAGTGTGTGTGTGTGTGTGTGTGTGTGTGTGTGTGTGTGTGTCCTGTACGGCTCCGGTATCCCGCGGTCACACTCACACACTATATTACAAACACTTCCACACACGCACACGTGTAAAAAAAACTGCGCTCAGCGTCCCGACCTCCAGCCGCCGCGCGCTCCGTCTGCTCACCGGAGAGTGCGCGCGCATTCTGTGGAAGCCTGACGGGAGTTGAAGGCGGGACGTTGATCTGTCTCTAATGGTTAAAACACACACACACACACACACACACTCTCTCTCCATTAGTTAAGTGAACCCCCTTTTCTCCTTTAGCTCGTGCCACTCCACTTTTTTGGTTTTATCCCCCATTCCTCCCTCCCTCTCTCTCTCTCACTCTCATTCACACTTACGCGCGCGCGTGTCCCTTCTTATTTATGCATTCCTATTCACCTCCGCGTGTTGTAATTGGCTACAAATTAATCCCACTTGCACTAATAGGCTATTATCTCGGGGTCGCGCGCGCGCGCACACACACACTCACACCGAACGGTGTGGTCCACCCCGACCGAGCGCGAGGACAATCAAGGCTAGGCGAGGATAGTGCGCGCGACGCCTCTTCTCTCTTTTTGTAGAAAGTGAGTTTCGATTGTGCACGTGCTGCTGCTGTAGCAGGTGAAAGGTGTGCGCAGCGTACACGCGCACAATATTATATAATGTTATATAGAGTTGTTAGTGCGTGGTGCTGCACGTGCAGCTCTTATCTGGGATGCAGATTCCAGGTCACGCGGCCTCTCCTCCTCCAAACTCAATTACGGCCTGAATAAAGCCGGTAATGTCCCCGCTGCAGTGAAATATTGATTCCTAATCCGTGGCAGTCATTACTATGCCAGAAAATAATAGACCACAGAATTGGATTTTGATTTAACACGCGACGTGTTTATTCTAATGCTGGGGAACTTAATATTCCGTGGACTCTCATTTTGAGGCGCAGAGGAGAGAGAGAGTAGTGATGAGGCTCTGACGACACACTTTTTCTTTTCATATATTAAACATATATATATATATATTATAAATAAATAAATATATATATATATACACACACACATATATATATAAAAGAACAGAGAGCGACGGGACCATCTTTCCTCCACGTCCTCCTCCCCGGCCTCTACACACAAGGTCAGCTCCATGTAATTGCCTTGCTCAATGATCCTTAGGGCGACGAAATTAAAAGTTGAGCAAAATAATGGCTGAAATAATGAGACATGATTGGCCAATCAGAGAGCTGAACCCATTACGAGCCGTTTGATCTACTTCCTACTTCCGGCCGGAGGTTTTATGGCTTTATTTAAATAATAATAATAATTATACAATAAAATAAAAACAGTAAACGTGTTAACTTTATATCGCAGCAGCTTAGTCACCTTGGGAAATATTAGCATTTAAAGAAACAGAGGGGGAACACACACACACACACACACACACACACAGAGGTGTGTTCTCTGTAGGTAAGGAGCACAGGACTGAGGCTCGTGTGTGTGCGCGCGCGCTCTGACACATTTCATTTCCACACATTAATACACAAAAATCACTAGAATTACACAGACGTTATTCCAAAGAAACAATAATAAGAAGCACAACAACAACAATAATAATAATAGTAATAACACTGATAATAATTAGAAGAAGAATAGATAATTGTATATAATAATCACACTGCTATGATAAATGTCAAATGACCTAATCATACAAAAATATTAGAATAATAAAAGTGCAGTGTTGGTCAGTGTGTGTGTGTGTGTGTGTGTGTGTGTAGGGGGTTTTCTGACTCATTAATAACTAATTTAATGTGAGGATCAGCAAAATGTCCTCACTTAGCAGCCTTTTCATGATATTATTGCATTTACACACACACACACACACAGTTCCCACAGTGTGTGCCAGCAGACTGTATGAAGCCTCTCCCACTCACCAGTGTGTGTGTGTGTGTGTGTGTGTGTGTGTCTTGTGTCTATAATTATTCTAATGAAGGTTAACGAGCTCTGCTCAACCTCCTCTTTATTAAATTAATCTCAGGCAGTAATGAATCATAATTACTATAATTAGCAGCTGGAGCTGCCTGCGCTCACACTGCTGCCTTTCATGTCCTCGTGCCTCTGCTGTCTCCTCCGTCTCCTCTGGACATTCATTAAAACGCTGTCTCACTTCTCCACCACTGAGACGTCCACATTTCCATTGTCGTGAATTCTGGGAACACAAATTTGAGCGACGAGCACTATTTGTATATTTCAATTTCCAGTGTAATTCATCCACAAAGTTGATATTCCACATAAATGTGTTCAAATAAGACGACAAGAGTCAATTTAACACAGATGAAAGTCAACAGTGTTAATCTGCTGAATCATAATCACAATTTACTGGACATATTTTAATATCTACATTCAGTCAAATACGAACATATATAGTTTGCATATAATTACAGAACATCTCATTTACATTTACTGTATATTTCAGCTGTTTTAGAACATTAACCATGTTTGTTATAATTATAAATGTTGGGCCGGTACTTCCTGTACAATACGCTGCATTAAAGAACAATTTTCACTCATTATGTCACATGTTACATGAATTCTCCTCAGCAGATTAAATCAAATCTCACTTCAAATATAATAATAATGTTTTTTTGAATGATCTCTTTCAAAAGACTTTTATTTACTCGTGTAGATTTCGTGGCCGACTCATCTTCTCTTTCTCCTCCTCACATTTGCTCCTGCTGCAATTTTTGCATCTTTTCAATGGTCAAAATTTTAGATCAGCCACCACTCTGCCCCTCTGTCTCACACACACACACACACAGTTAGACACTCAGATAGCATCTGACCCGGAGAATTAATTAAATATGATAGCTGATTAAAAATAGCATAACTAATAGTGTAATATCTCAAGCTGTCGTCTTTAATAGTCAACATTGTGTGTGTGTGTCTTATCTGCTGCAGACAGACGCTCTCACTATTGATTCCTGTTCATTTCAGTTGTCAGGCAGACCACTCAGCTCATCTGGAATCATTAAACTCTACTGTCTGCCTGTCTCTCTCTCTCTCTCTCTCTCTCTCTGATTTTCTCACATTTATCATTTATATTTTATTCACCTCATTTACAGTATTTTTTATTCACTCTTATATTTTTACACAAATCCATAAAACAGAACTAAATATACAGTGAATGTATGGTGTTTGTATCGTTTACTGCGTTTGTATCGTTTACTGCGTTTGTATCGTATACTGCGTTTGTATCGTTTACTGCGTTTGTATCTACTGCGTTTGTATGATACTGTTTATCGTTTGTATCGTATACCGCGTTTGTTTGCGTTTATCGTATACGTTTGTATCGCGTTTATCGCGTATACTCGCGTTTGTATCGTATCTGCGTTTGTATCGTATTTATACTGCGTTTGTGGCGTTTGTATCGCGTTTGTATGCGTTTGTTTGCGTTTGTGCGTTTGTATCGTATACTGCGTTTGTATCGGCGTTTGTACGCGATACCGTATATACTGCCTGCGCGATACGCGTTGTATATCGGCGTTTGTAACGTGCGTTTGCATGCGTTTGTATATACTGCGTTTGTATCGTATACTGCGTTTGTATACTGCGTTTGTATATACATGCGTTTAATTTTAACGCGTTTGTATCTTTGTATCGTGCGTTTGTATCGTTTAATCATATACTAGTCATGTTTGATAGCAATGTGGGGGAAAGTGGATGTATATATGTATACATATATATATATATATATATATATATATATATATATATATATATATATATATATGCTCAAACCAAGAAGTAACCTGTTAAATATCCATCTTTCTTCTTCTTGGTTTAATGTCTTCTTCTTTAATCTTAAACCAGATTAAATAATCTTAAAGTCACAATCAAATCTCTTGTAATGACTGGCAACATAAATGTTTTTAATTTTTCATTACAAGGTATCCTGCTGACCAGACACACACACACACACACACACACACACACAGACACACACACACAGCACACACACACACAGACACAGACACACACACACAGACACAGACACACACACACACACACACCGACCAGCAGATCAATATTTATGAACTATGGTGCTGTGGGTGAACCAGTGAGCCACAACCAGCCAAGTTATAGCAGCCAATCAGCTCAGTCATTTTATTGTCTGCTAATTGATTAATCAGTGAATCACTCAACAGCCTCTGGGCTCCATGTCCTGCTGTGACTGTTTTTGTGTCACTTTCTAACGACTCACTCCTCCTCACACCAAAGTCCATAGAGAAAATCAGAGATTTCACGTTCAAACAGCAGCAATGATATCTGTGCTGCACAGTCCTTCAGTGTGTGTGTGTGTGTGTGTGTGTGTGTGTCAGTGATTGGTTTCTGTTTTATGGACTGGGCAGCAGAGTGCTAGTAATCCGCAGAAATAAATCTGCTTTATTTGACCTTAGTGTTAACTCCAATAAAATACACTTTACTGCTGTGAGGAGACACATGTACACACACACTTACACACACACAGTGGTCGGTTCTCAGGTCATAGCTGCTCTCATGGACACCTGACAACATTTATAAGGACATAGAGAGGGAATGTCCACGCTCATGCCTTCAAATAATCAATCACACACACACACACACACACACACACACACACACACACACACACACACACACACAAGGATAACATGCAAACTAACCACTACACCACCCGTGTGACCCCTGCTGTGAAAGGTCATTAAATATAAATAAATAAATAAGATTTTCATTTTCATTTAATTTTCATTCAATTATTAAGTTTTAAATAGCTGGAAAATATGGATGACTGACTCTGCCTCCTCTGACTCTGCCTCCTCTGACTCTGCCTCCCTCTGCCTCCTCTGCCTCTGCCTCTGCCTCCTCTGCCTCCTCTGACTCTGCCTCCTCTGCTCCTCTGCCTCCTCTGACTCTGCTCTGCCTCCTCTGCCTCCTGTGACTCTGCCTCCTCTGACTCTGCCTCCTCTGCTCTGCCTCTCTGCTCTGCCTCCTCAGCCTCCTGCCTGACTCTGCTCTGCCTCCCTCTGCCTCCCTCTGCCTCCTGCTCTGCCTCCTCTGACTCCTCTGACTCTGCCTCCTCTGCCTCCCTCTGACTCTGCCTCCTCTGCCTCCTCTGTGACTCTGCCTCCCCTCCTGACTCCCTCTGCTCCTGCCTCCTCTGCCTCCTCTGACTCTGCCTCCTCTGCCTCTCTCTGCCTCCTCTGCCTCCTCTGCCTCCTCCTCTGCCTCCTCTGCCTCCCTCTGCCTCTTCTCCTCTGCCTCCCTCTGCCTCCTCTGACTCTGCCTCCTCCTGCCTCCTCTGCCTCCTCTGACTCTGCCTCCTCCTCTGACTCTGCCTCCTCTGCCTCTTCTGCCTCCTCTGCCTCCTCTCCCTCCTCTGCCTCCCTCTCTCCTCCCTCTCTCCTCCCTCTGCCTCCCTCTGCCTCCTGCCTCCCTCTGCCTCCTCTGACTCTCTGCCTCCTCTGCCTCCTCTGCCTCTGCTCTGCCTCCTCTGCCTCCTCTGACTCTGCCTCCTCTGCCTCCTCTGCCTCCTCTGCCTCCTCTGCCTCCTCCCTCCCTGCCTCTCTGCCTCCTCTGCCTCCTCTGCCTGCCTCCTCTGCCTCCGCCTCTGCCTCTGCCTCCTCTCTCCTCTGCCTCCTCTCCTGCCTCCCTCTGCCTCCTCTGCCTCCTCTGCCTCCCTCTGCCTCCTCTGACTCTGCCTCCCTCTGCCTCCTGGCCTCTGCCTCCCTCTCTGCCTCCTCTGCTCTGCCTCTGCCTCCTCTGACTCCTCCTCCCTCCTCCTCTCTGCCTCCTCTGCCTCTGACTCTGCCTCCTCTGCCTCCTCTGCTCTGCCTCCTCTGCTCTGCCTCCCTGCCTCCTCTGCCTCCTCTGACTCTGCCTCTTCTGCCTCCTCTGACTCTGCCTCTCTGCCTCCTCTGCCTCCTCTGACTCTGCCTCCTCTGCCTCCTCTGCTCCTGCCTCCTCTGCCTCCTCTGCCTCCTCTGCCTCTCTCTGCCTCCTCTGACTCTGCCTCCTCTGCCTCCTCTGCCTCCTCTGCCTCCTGTGACTGGATGTCAGTGCAGCACGTCATGTAAGAGCAACACAGTGATGAGCACATGTATAACTGTAGCAAACATCACTAGCTTCCATTTCTTGTGTGCTGTCACCAGTTATCTTGTTTCTGTCACGACCAATCACAGCAGAGGACAGACTCCACTCTTCATAATTAGGAGATGATGTTCCACGGTGAGGATAATTAAGTCTTATTATCACAGAACAAGCTGCAGCAGCTCCATGCAAACTTTGAAAAGTGCTGTGAGTGTGTGATGAACATGATTTATACTCTGTCACATGATGTGTTTTTGAATAATGAGATTACAAAGTCAATAAGTGGATTCTACATCAGTCCAGCCTGACGACATGGATTACATGGCAAAGTCCAGGAAGATGCAAGTTTCACTTTCTTAAGTTGAAATATTTGAACAGAAGCTAAAAGTTTGCATGACACAGTCCGGAGATTATTTCTAACTCTGGAGAACAGTCGTGATCGACAGAGACGCTGAAAACCCAGTTACCAAAGCTTTGTCTGCAGGTGCGACGAACAGAGACGAGACCGAGGTCAGCGGACCGCAGGTCCACGTGGAGGAGGTCGGAGAAAATGGAGAGACTTGTGGCGAAGGAGGAGAAGCTTGAGAGAGACCCGGAACTTTACCAGGCGCCAGTGCAGTTGTTTCAGTGTGGGGATGATGTGTTGCCAAGGTCCGAGTCAGAACCCTCGCAGCAGAGTTCTGGACGTGTCGCAGCCTGTCCAGGGTTTTCTTCGGGACCCCAAACAGGACGGCGTTGCAGTAGTCCAGGCGTGACGTGATGAAGACATGGACGAGGGTCTCAGCGACAGAGTCAGTGAGCGATGGACGGATTTGATGTGTGTGTCCAGAATGACACACAGGTTACAAACCTCCGTGGACAGTGAAGTGGTGATGTCGTCAAAAGAGAGGACCAGACTTTGGACCGACCACAATCACCTCTGTCTTCCGGCTGTTTCGTTGGAGCAGGTCAGAGGTCAACCAAGATTTAACTTCCTGTAAACAGTTGATAAGAGATTGTGGAGGGAGCTGAGTATCATCAGACCATGGTGGTGAATAATCTGTCCAAGTGAGAGCATGAATATGGAGAAGAGCAGAGGGCCGAGGACAGAACCTTGAGGAACACCGTGGTTGACTGGGGCGGGGTGGGACCATGAACCATGAATGGTCAGAGAGGTGGGAGTGGAACCAGGACAGAGCAGTACAGAGTGAGACACAATGAATGAATGAATAAATGCTTTTCTACCATCAGCATGTGAAAGCACTTTTTTCTGGTCTGTCTAAAAGAAAACCAGAAGAGTTTGTGTCTGAGTTGAATGACACCATGAACCCACTGAGACCAAATGAATCAATGAATTAAACTGATAGCCATCGATACTGTCACAGACTGAATAAGGAAGTAAATAATCCACAAACACGCTCACTCTGCGTGCAGCGACATGAAAGTGTCCGATTCATCACTGAGGTCTGTCATTGAGTCTTTCTGTATGCAGTTTACATGTTCTCGTGTGTGTGTGTGTGTGTGGGTTTGAATGAAGCAGAAAATAATGAACGAATGAATGAATGAATGAATGAATGAATGTGACTTTTCTCTGAACAGCCTGTTAGCTGTTAGCAAACCTTCAGACCCTGTTTATCTTGCTTTTGCTAAAGTTTTGACCTGAAATTGTGTCAATTTATTTTCTGGACACACACTGAGCTAGCACTTGTTAGCTTGCTAAATTAGCGGGCTAGCATAGTCAGATTTCAGTGTGTTTAATGGGAAATGAAGCTTCTGAGGACACAAACATCCTGTGTGTGTCTTTGTCACTTTTGTACGTGTGCCGTAATAGTAACTCATTTTATTGTCCCTGCGAGGACACACACACACACACACACAGCAGCAGCAGCAGTAACAGCTTCAGCAGCAGCTTCAGCAGCAGCAGTAACAGCAGCAGCAGCTTCAGCAGCAGCTTCAGCAGCAGCAGCAGCAGTAACAGCAGCAGCAGCTTCAGCAGCTTCAGCAGCAGCAGCAGCAGTAACAGCAGCAGCAGCTTCAGCAGCAGGAAAAAAAAAGCAAATAAAGCAAATAGTGTTATCAGTAATTTAACAGCAGGCTGATATGGCCTATTGATCTGTCCACCGGAATCTTTTATCTCCACAACACAATGTATCCACTCTGCTGTTTATGACCCCCACACACACATACTGTTTTCTATTACAAGCCTTGGGTCTATCACACACACACACACACACACACACACACACACACACACACACAAATACTGTATGAAGACACTCGGGGGAGCAATTGAACACAAGTGGCCTCTGAATGTTTATGGTTGTCACTCAGCTGTGTCAGTTCAGCTTCCACCAGCAGGAGTCACCAAACTCAACACAACTTTTCAACCTTTGAATGAAATAAAGTTTGGATTTGGTCGTCATGGCTGAGTCTGGGTCACGTGACCCAGTCAGAACATGAGCCTTTCTGCGTGGAGGTCACATGTTCTCCTCGTGTGTGCGTGGGTTTCCTCCCACAGTCCACAAACATGCAGTACGGGGGATTAGGTAAATTAGACCATAGGTGTGTGAGTGGGTGGTTTGTCTATGTTAATACAGTTTCGACTGCACTTCCTGGAATCTTCCTCAGAAGTCATGTGATGTGATGTTGCTGTGACCTCCAGGTCAGATGGTTGTGAGCTAGAACCTTTTGGGTCGAACCAGTTAAAGTCAAATTCAAATCTTAACCTAAGCACAATTTAAATATTTGCCCTAAACTTCACCAGTTCCTCAGAAATGACATCCCGCCTCATTAGGACCAGGTTTTTCTTCTCTGAGTCTGAGTCTGGTTCTGTCAGAGTTGTTTCTCTCCACTGATGCCTAGTGTTTGCTCATTGTGTGAACTGTTGTGTTTCTCTGCTCTCTTTGATGTTGTCTATGTACAGTATCTTGAGATAATGTATGTTATGATTTGGCGATAAAATTGAATTGAATTGAATTGACTGGTCCTGACGGTCAGTGTTTATGACAGAAAACGTCCTGAAGAGATAACAAATACAAGTAAACACACACACGCTTCATTCATTCATTCATTCATTCATTCATTCTATTATAGAATTAAATGACAAGCACTGTAGTTAAAATGCCTAATAAATCCATGTTCATCAAGCACTGTGCAGCAATTATTTCTCCTTTATGGCAGCGCCGTCGCCAGCAGAACCCACACAGCTTTTGATAATGAAGATCCTCCCATTTGAAACTAATTAACAATTAGCATAAACATAATTAGTGAACGCTGACATTTGGCGTTCACCATTGTTGAAATCATTTCTAGAATTTGCCCTCGGAGAGGTTTTTGTCAGCGGGGAATAATGGCAGCACTTTGTCACACAAACACCCTCACACACACTGTCATAGTGTGTGTGAGTGAAAGAGCTGTGTACACACACACACACACACACACACAGCTCCATTGGTCGTCCTTGTTGTCAGTTTAAAAAACTCTAGTTTTTAAAGACACTGAATTATGTTGAATTTATCTGGTGTTGTTTTCTTTTACTGAATCAGTCTGTCACTAAGTTTGAATTAAATTCATCTGTCGTTCTGTCGTGTGTTAAATTGTTTACATTTTATAAGATTTGGGGAAAAAACATGTCATCCAAACTATTTGGCAAAAGTAATAAAAATAATGACTCATTACAACCAAGGTATGCTGAAGACTTGTTGATCCGTGAGGCAGACGAACTACAACAGTAGAAAACCACACTTCTAATCTTTAATAGGTGTCCTCTGTACCTAATAATGTGGCTGGTGATACTTTTGTAGAGAATTCACATAATAATATATATATAATACAAGATATTATATTATATTATATCATATATTATTATATCATGTTATGTTATATTACATCATATCATATCATATTATATATTATTATATGATGTTATATTATATCATATCATATTATATATTATTATATGATGTTATATTATATCATATCATATTATATATTATTATATGATGTTATATTATATTATATTATATTATATCATATCATATTATATATTATTAAATGATGTTATATTATATTATATTATATTATATCATATCATATTATATATTATTATATGATGTTATATTATATTATATTATATTATATCATATCATATTATATATTATTATATGATGTTATATTACATCATATCATATCATATTATATATTGTTATATGATGTTATATTATATTATATCATATCATATTATATATTATTATATTATGTTATGTTATATTATATTACATAAATGGGTCACATCATTTGCCATATTTAAAAAGTGGGTCCCTGTATAAAGAAACACTGTCATATATGATAGTGAGTTTTTGACAAATTGGGCCCAACATGATAAACCTTTGTGTAGAAAAGCAAAATCAAGGAAACCTTGTTCCAAGCTGTCTTTATCTTTATTTGTTGAAACAGTTTATCACTCCATGGACTGGGTAGAACAATCAGCACGTACAGAACAGGCACCAGAGTATACAGCAATGCCCGAATCATGCATATGTGTCAAATATAAAAAAGTTAATGAACACAACATATATATACACATATACAGTACATACACATGCATATACATAGGAAGATATACAATTGTGATACACAGTTATTTGTTGAGAACTGTGTTAGGTTGAGTTAATGTCAGATCATTATAGTACACCTACCAAACACCTAGTCCAGATGAACTGGTGAGAGTCACGTTATAAGGCATCTCCATGTGCCTCTACAACATGGGATGGGTCAAATCTTTCTAGAAAACTTATGAAAGGTGTCATGAGAAACTGATTGTTTCCCTTTAATAACACAAGTTCCATGTAAATACAATGGTGTGATACACCAGAGGGGTGCTTTGGTGCGTCCTACTGGTGAAACATGGTTGTGGCATGTCTGAAAGCTGACTTTTACATACCGCGCCACCTCCAAAAAAATCTCACCAGCTGCCATTGTCTTCAAGGTGGGGACAGGTTTGTTGATAGTGCAACTCAACTGTGGTTCCATGCTCTGCACAACACAGATGTCAGTTGTCATGGACTCGCAAGTCTGCCAGGACACTATCCTTAGACTCTATTCTTGGACACTATCCTTAGACTCTATTCTTAGAGACTATCTTTAGACACTATCCTTAGACACTATCCTTAGACTCTATCCTTAGAGACTATACTTAGACTCTGTCCTTAGAGACTATCCTTAGACACTGTCCTTATACTCTATCCCTAGACACTATCCTTATACTCTATTCTTGGACACTATCCTTAGACTCTATTCTTAGAGACTATCCTTAGACACTATCCTTAGACTCTATCCTTAGAGACTATACTTAGACACTGTCCTTAGAGACTATCCTTAGACACTGTCCTTATACTCTTATGGAGACTATCCTTAGACTCTATTCTTGGACACTATCCTTAGACACTATCCTAAAACTCTATTCTTGACACTATCCTTAGACTATTCTTGGACACTATCCTTATACTCTATTCTTCGACACTATCCTTAGACTCTATTCTTAGAGACTATCCTTAGACACTATCCTTAGACTCTATCCTTAGAGACTATACTTAGACTCTGTCCTTAGAGACTATCCTTAGACACTGTCCTTATACTCTATCCTTAGAGACTATACTTAGACTCTATTCTTGGACACTATCCTTAGACACTATCCTAAAACTCTATTCTTTGACACTATCCTTAGACTCTATTCTTTGACACTATCCTTAGACA
>NW_025320950.1:0-25450 GCF_019176455.1 Solea senegalensis | reverse complement strand
AAAGTAAATGATTGGCAAATGGCATCAATCCAGCACGGCCCTGCTCTCCACCTCTGTCATTGTGAGAACAATACAAGTGTGCAAACGTGGGACACACTGACTGTGAGGAGTGTTGGGTCTGTGATGACGGTGTGAGTACTTTTCCAGCTCACTGACTGAGACCTAGAAGTCCTGACTCATTTGACTGTCGAAGAACACACTGTTCCAGACCTGGCGGCTCCCGCACGCCAAACACCACCGCTCCAACCAAAGCTTGACCCCAAGGTCACGCCCACAAAGCCTACGCTAACGCCTGCACACACATGCGTGGATGATGGAATAAGACAGGCACAATATGTCCAGGTTCCTGAAACCTGGTTTGAGAATTACAGTGTGACATGTTGTCGGATGAGGTTTGAGTCAGGCCAGTACTAGTTATGGTTAAGGTTAGAGTAAATCCTCAGGAAATGAATGTAAATTTAATGCGATGTCCTCTAAAGTCATGACAATCAGACCGCGTGTCTCTGTGTACATGTCTTAAATAGGCTGTGTGGACCATCTTTTTGAGGACCTTTTGATCATGTGAGGACATTTTGGCTGGTTTTAGGTTTGGGGTTAGGCTTAGGTTAAAGGTTAGGGTTAGGCATTTAGTTGTGATGGTTAAGGTTGGGGGAGTGTCCACACGAAAAATGCAACACCAGCATGTGTATATGTGTGTTAACTTGTATTTGCTACCACTTTAGGACATTTTCTGGCACAAATACTGACCTGGTCAAGACCAATAGTCCAAAACCCGGTCCTAATTAAAGCTTAGACTTTGGCATTAACTGATTATGATTAAGGTTAATACTTGAATTGGCTGTGAATGGTAGTCAAAGGGAGTGTTAAAAGGAATAGCTGCATGAACCGTAGTGTGTTACCCAGGCAACAACCTGGCCTGGCCAACACATATTAGTTGATTGGCTTTTAGAAATAACCCCCCCCCTCCTTCTTTTCCCACTCTTGGAGGAAACACATTTGCTGTTGCCTCATTTGCTGGGACTAACTCCCTGTATTTGATTGTACAACTACACAACGACAGCTTGAGTCATTGAACCGAAAAAGGAGATTACCCAGCTAAAACAAGCTGTGCCCTTTCTGAATATCCACAGCATTTATTCACTCCCATGTGGTATTCTGGTCAAGCAGCCAAGAATTATAACCAACAGATATACAGCATGCAGCTACATTTCCATGGCACTATCTTAGTGTTTGCTATTTCATAATAAGTGAAATAACCGCACACCAAACCTATAGCTCTGCACCGATGCACAGATGGACGAGGAGGGAGAGGGAGAAGAAAGGCTGAACACTGTGCAGATGGTCCTAGGAACGCTGATGACAAACACTTAATCAGATGGCACTGTGACTCAGAGCTCGCTAAAGGACACACCATAAAACACGCATGCAGATGTTATTTCTGAAGCCAAATATTAAGTGAACTGTCGTGTTGTGCAGGACCCTGGGGCCGATCACTGGCTCTGGTTTCTGTCTCATCAAACACGCTTGAAAGAAAGAATACTAAAAAAAAAACCATACCCTTTCTTCAGCTTCAGCAAAGAAGAAGTACTGTTGGTCACAGTCATGGAAATCCCTTAAAATTGTGTTTTATAGTTCTGGAGAAAGCACATTTCATTTCCCATTGAGTTGTGAGAGAGAAGGCTTTTGTCTGTGGAGCCTTCATTTGAACTCTATTTGTTCACGTCTTCTGAAAGCTTCCACTGCAGGGAATAGTGCAGGAGGGGTTAACTGTAGGACAGGAGGGTGAAAGTGTCCGCAGCCTCTTTCACCCTCACCATATTTCATATTTGTTGTTGGCAGAAACTCTCAACCGTGTGCTGCTCTCTAGTGGATCTATCGTGTGGCACAGTATGTGTGCAGAGACGACTGTATCTCACTGTAAAACTATACATGTGTAGGTTCTCACACACATGACACCCAAGCTGAGATACACACATAACATTTACTGTGTTAATTACGGCCTCATTTCTTTGCATAGTGTAGTTTTAATAAAGTTTGATAAGCCATCGGTCATTACCTGAAAGTCCTATGCAGTCATCCAGAGCAATTTTAAAATATCCCACTCCCCCTGAGAGAGAAGTGACCTGGGGGGTCCTCCATAAATATTTGAGAAGCACACATTATTTCACCAGCTGCATGGCGGAATGAGAATAAAGCACTTAAAGCCGGGCTCATACCTGCTTTATTAAAAATACTGGAGGAAGATGAGCCATGTCCTGACAGACAGCCCTGCAACCTCCACAATTCAGCCTGACAATCAGAAGGAAGCAGTGAGCCGAAAAAGAAAAAGAAAAGGGAGGGAGGGAGGGAGGGAGGGAAGGAAAATAAATAAAATCTGGTGGAACAAGGGAGAATGAACAAGGAGACCACAGCTACTGCTATTTCTGCTCCTGGTCTCTCTCTTCTGTCTCTAACTCACCTCTCCTCTGTCCCCCCTTTTCCCTTTCACCCCAACCGGTCGAGGCAGACGGCTGGAAGAAGAGATTTCTTCCTGATGCTATAGTGTTTGCTCGTTGTGTGAATTGTTGGGTTTGTGTGCTCTCTATAATGTGGTCTATGTTCAGTGCCTTGAGATAATGTACTGTATGTTGTAATTTGGCACTATGCAAAGGGTGACTATGATTTGATACAGCGGGGAAAGCTAAGCTATGTTCCGTTCACTTGTGTGTGTGTGTGTGTGTGTGTGTTCGAGCATGTGAAAACAAAATGAGAATGTGGTGTGTTCAGCACAGCCGCTGAGCTTTCCATGGGAGACCATAAATAAAGCATGCATCACTGAGGCACAGTCCTCTGTTGCTGTGCAGCTGCAGTTGAAACGACAGCATTTCCGATCTACTGTCGCCCGTGTTTAACTGAAGAGCACAAATGGGCCAAAGAGAGCGAATAAGAACAAGATAAATAAGAAAAGATTCAGAACAGAGAACAGACACTACACTACAAATTCTCCCGCACGTGTATGAAGGCCAGGGCTGAGCCATGTGCTCATATTCACACACTAACACCAGTACATGCACCCACACAGAAAGCCAAGGTGTCGCACTTGGCTGCATAGGATAAATTAGGAGTTTCCTTGGTAACAGGGAACAGAGGGCTGTTGTTTCTACTCCTGATAGCAGCAACCCCTCGACAAAGTGAACAAGAACAAGCGCTAACACTCCACAGAACAGAATTAAACGTCGTGCCCCCCCCACCCCCACGGCGTCGCCCTTCAGCCTCTCTCTCTCTCGCGGGTATGGTTGCCATGCATGCACAATTGCACAGCCGCACAAGTTTTTGTTTAGGACTGAGGGGCCAAGTGGTGACAGTGCTGCAGGGTGGGCACGCTGCCAAACTACACACCACTGCAATCAAATTGTTCCAAGAAAGAGTGAGGAGGAGACAAAAGGCACAGCGTGAGATACAGTTTCAACCCCTTTCCAAAAGAATGGATGCCCTCGCAGGGACGTGGAACAATGGAGTGGAAAGGAAGTGCAGAAATTCCCATTTTCACACGCTGTACATGTTGTAAAATAGTGGCAGAGAACGTGAAAACAAGTACGACTGTGGGAGGTTTCTGTTTCTGTTGCTTTGCTTTGTCCTCCACACACACACACGAGGGTCACGGCGTGATAATATATGCACCACAAATGACAAAGTCATTGGAGAAGAAAGAATTTGAAACATTCCGTTTCGTTTCTATTAAGCAACTAAATTGACGGACACTTGACATGGTAATTATCACCGTTCCAACTTCTTAGTCAACATAGTTAAATATAAAAATATGGGACGAGGGTTGAGGACGGAAGAAAGGACACACACACACACACACACACAGACAGACAGACAGAAAGAGAGACAGCAGCAGGAGCAGAAAAGAGTCCCCAGATCTCCGTGAGCATCGGTTTACATTTAGGACAGTGCTACAGGGGCAAACAAGCTCCTCCATCTGCCCTGTCAGGGCTGTACCAAGTGGTTTCCAACCACAACACATGCACTCTCTTTACACAAACAGAAACACACACATTATGGGATGGTTTGGACAGGACAGAAGAGGAGAATGCCTTTTAAATGGTCAGTAGCAGATGAATGACAAAGCTTTGGGTCGGAATGTGCAGCTTTCAGCAAAACCAAAATAACATCAAAAACATTTGGCTTGCACCCAAACAAGTTGAGTTTGGGGTAATTGAAAGAGAGCTGCCAAGCTGCATATAAGCCTGGTCGAGGGCTGTGCAGTTACAAAATAATGGAAACTAATCGATTATCACAAAATGACAACATTTTATTGGGAAAACAGCGCTTTTAGTGTTGTAACATTGTCTGTCCTGCTCAATTTTGGCAGAAATAGAACCCAGGGTGATGCATGCAGCGATATACAATAATTTATAGTTATTTGAAGGTAAATTCAAAAGGTTCACGTTCAATGCCACTTTTCTTTAGCCTCATGTTCTTCTTTCTCCCTTTAGGTGTCACCACAGCGGATCATCTGCCTCCATCTTGTCCTGTCCGTTGTGTCGTTCCTAGTCTGGTGATGTATTGATTATCCTCTGCTTTTGTGCGTGTGTGTATATAAAATGCAAAATGCTCTTTCTTTACGTTCAACAGCCACTGGGAGTCTGTTGGCTGCAGTCAGCTGTGCTTCCCAAGAGATAAAACATCCAACAACAGCAGCAGCAGCAATCCTCTGTTACAGGCTGCACGACGAGTGGAGAGATCAGGATTTAGGACAGGAGGTGAGAAAGAAATTATTTTAGAGAAATAAGGCAAAAGGGAAAGTTTGTGAGGTGAGAAAACAATAAAATAGGCGGGTGCAGAGAGTGTATGTCAACCCGAGGGAAGGGCCGACAGCAAACAGAAGAGCCCGACATGATTAATGGCAGGGAACAGTCGGTATCATCCACAAAAAGTGACATCCTTAGTCACGCTCCTTGTGAATGAGTGCAGATCGCTCAGGCTCCCTTGAGATCCATGATCACTGTCATTAACTGGGAGTGAGAGGCCCGCAAGGACCGGCCATGGATCAGCATTACAGACCGGTCATGTCCGCCCCCCCGACAGCCAGGGCCAAGGACACACTGGTGGAAACAAAGGGACTGAATATCAATGCGGTGACAGATGTTTCCAGTGCATGTGAAGGTGGTGACTGTGGCATTAATAATGACATTAATAATTGATCTAGCGGAGACACTGTGAAGATAAATGCAACACACAGATCACTGCGGAGGAGGAGGAGGAGGAGGAGGAGGAGGCCTGTGCTGGCTTGGATTTTGCATTCACATTCACTGTGCCATAATATTACCACATAGCACAATCAACATATTAATTATTGACAAATAGAACAACAGCTTTTAGCAATTAGCTATACTGCAGTTGCAGCTAATTGCTCGAAATTGTGATTTTGGTTTGGAAATTACAAACCGCTCAGTCCTAATTACTGCTGCACAAAAAAAGAGTCTGAGCCACTGCTCAGCGCAAACGCAGCAAAGAAGGAAAAAGGAAAGAAAAGAAGAGCTGTTCATTGTTTAGCACGTTGGCAAACAGACAGTTAATGAATGAATGGAATGGAAAGATGTTTATCCTCCAGAGTCAAATGGAGCAGGAAGCTCCGCTGAGGACTCAACAATCCTCTTTGCAACAGGAAGAAACACAGTTGTGTAAATTTTGACAAGGAGCAGAAATAGCTGTCCTGTGAGTCAGAGACAGGCCAGTCGCTTTTTTTGTGAACCGCATGTTGAAGAGATCATCCTCCTGATTAAAAGGGAACTCGTGCTCGAACCAAGACATATGGATCTTCGTGGATTAGTAGAGATATTTGGTCAAACTTTATCAAGAGATAATCACTTAACTCACAGCCCTAACCTATACAAAAGTGTCTGTTGACTATAATAACATGTAACCACTCCTCTGCTGTTTGGGCCAGCATCTTATTAGTTGACTCTTTCTGATTAGTCACTATCCTATAACTGACTGCCAACAGAATATGAATAGTGATATAACACTTACACCCGTAAATGTGTGTCAAGACTATCTCATTAAAATGAAGTTGAGAACACTAGATATAAATAAGTGTCAACTGATTATCTGTCGACATGATGATGATGAAAAGCTGTTAATTACTAGAAGAGAAAGGCAAAATAAAGTGATACCAGATTTTCTTAAAGGAATACTTCACCGATTAGCATGTAGCTTTGTATTACTAGAAAAGAGGTAGTACTTTTCAAAAATTGTGCTTCCCAACCTCAGTTTCCCCTGAGTTGAGAAACATCTTCATTCTTTTCTTTGTTACGTGCCCACCAGTGACACTTGGTCCTGTTAGCGTTACTGTTAGCAAAGATGGCCGACACTGTTTACATTCTGGGAATGTATGTATGTGGATCTTAAAAGTGCAGAATTAGCATTGCAGTTTCAAACCTCGCACCAAGTGAAACTGGCGGCCCGGGCCCCGGCTATCACAGCGACCTTCATGTGGAGGATAAAGCGGTAAAAGATCGTCTGATGGATGGATATTCGATTATCGTATTGCGAGACGATCTATCACCAACTCGATATTTTTACCCACATTAACCCAATTACAGGCAATTCAAAGCAGCATGTCATGGGACCTTTGAGCAACTTTGTTCTTGTTGTTGAAAACTGCAGGCTGTTCCTTGAGGTGAAAACTGTTTTGTTTGTATTTTTCATTATTTTTGACTAGAACACAGTCAAGGACGTTCTTGTCCGCGTGTGCAGGACTTCGGCTGATGAACACAAATTAGACGCATGTGCAAACCACGTGTGGACATACTACACAAATATGTGCCTGAGGTGACATTTCATTTCAGCCCAAGTCTTACGATCCCAGACAAAGGCTGTGTGTACATGTGTATGTGCGAAAATACCTGAGCAAAACAAGTTAGCGTTAGTTATGTGGGCAATTATTGTAACCCCCATTTTTCCCTGTTCACAAAATGCCATTGTTAAGCACCTCCTTACACGGATGCACTGAATTCTTACACACATTTTTAACCAAAATGTCCCCCACTGTCTTTAATTATCATTATAAAATGTTGCTAAGAGCAGTCCACTACACTTCAACCTTGCTTCCCAACTAGCAAATATCTTTGGTACCACTGAGCGCCATTGTTTTTTGTTGTGAAATGGCTCTCGGTGTGCTCTCGCATTCACAGCAAAATTCAACCAGAAATCAGAGGCAAATTAAATACTGCATGAACCCCTCTCTAAAAAACAAACCGCGGACTGGATTGCACACACACACACACACACACACACACAAGCCGGCAACGTGTTTGACAGCAATAAACCCACATCCCCCACATTATCACACAGCGCGTGCACACAGAGGAGACGAAGATTCTTCCCCATGACTGCTTAAATCCATTTCATTCTCGCCCCCCCCCAGAGGCAGACTTATGTAACTTTAAAGTGCCTGGTGTTACACAGGAGGAGATAAATAATCAAACAGTAGTGACCCAGTCAGTAGGAGGAGCTCTGAGAGCAAGATTTACTCTCAGAGCATCACTATCTCTTTGACTTTTGCCTGCAGTGTTTTGTCCGTGTTCAATTGCAAGCTTTCCTGCATGATTTAAAAACATGTCTGTCTTCATCAATAGACTAGCGCGCGCTGGCTACCGCCGCCACCTGCAGGAATCAGCACAAACTGCTAAGAGGTGTCAGTGTTTGCCGTCTCTGTGCTGTTATTCATGTCAGTCTGTCTCATATCAATTGTGTACATGGAGGTTTTTAAAGCGCTTCCCTTTACACTTTGACATCTGCTCCCTCTCCTGACGGGGAGAGCTCTCCATGGTGCTGAAGCAGAAGTCGCCCAGGTGCTAGCTGCAGTCAGTCGTTGGTGCAGAGCCACGACGACACACACACACACACATGCGCGACAGCACCGCTCCCCTTTGGACGATGTGTAGTCGGGAAACCTGCAATCCAGGCCTGCTGACGCCGGCTTACATAATGCCATGCAAAGTGATTTTTTTTTTCCTCTGCCTGACTTTGTGTTTGTGCATGTGTGGCTATTTGAGTCAGTGTTCGGAGAGGTGGAGCACACCATGTTCTTGCATCACTCGCGGTAGAGCGGAGGAAGTGCAGGTGTAGAGGTTGGTTTCAGGTGTGAAACAGTTCAAAATCTGAACGTGAAAGACCGGACACAGGGCTGCGTCGTTAAAAATAGGTTTGGGTAAATCCAAAAATCAGCTGTGTTCAACCTCTCGTCTTTTGTCACATCGCTAACTGTCTTGCTGTCTCACCACATTTTGAGTCTCGTGACATATAATCATCATTGAACAGTTAAAATGATGTATGTTATTAATCTACGCCTTCACTTCAAGGACCACATATTCAGCTGGTACAGCAAACTGTTTATCCGAGAGCATTTCCCTCCCCCTTTAAGGGACTCCAGCATTTCTCTGTCCCCAGCACTGGCCATGAGAATGATTGGTTCCTCTTCACACGCCCCCCTCCATCGCCTAGGCAACATTGATTCTCAGTCCAATTACTGCAAAGGAACAGGATCACAAGTGTGATGCTGCTCTTATGAGAATTTTAGATCATCATGGGGACAGGGGAGTGACCGACCAGACCACATCAGGTAAAAACCCCCACCGTGTATAAACAAAGCAATCCTGGTGCACATGCTGCTCAGAAGTGTTCCCTAGACTCTGGGTCCCTAAGAAATAGAACATGAGCATTTTCACTGGACATTCCTGAGGGGAACATTTCCAAAACCGTTGAGCTCTGCTAGGACGAAAACACAGGGACAATTAAATTACGGATATTCACAAAAGAGGCACAGTTAGCGAGGATTTTCACCATAATTCAGCAGGGAAACAATTATCTTGCCTCCGATTAAAGGATCTCTGGTGTGTATGTTTGTATCACATTTCACCGCACACTGTACCGGAGACGGCCAACTCAGCACACACCACACCGAGAACTGCTCTCACAACTGTTTTTCCAAATGTCTAAACCCCAAAACACGTCTGTTTCTCTTTGCAGTAGCTCCTAAAAGAGAGCCGCATGGTACGTAAAGCAACGAAGTCCACGTTATTGCACTTCACCAGTGACAGTGAGACATGTGTGCTGTTTGTGGACTAATACTAACACACATCTCAGTAAGGTTATGTGAGATTGAAATCATCAGTTGTGGGTGCTTTACAGATGTAAATGAGGACTCAACGTACAGAGCGAGGAGTGAAAGGAATGAAGCCACGGGATCAGCCATCAGTGAGTGTGTGGTCCTGGGAGGACAGAGAGAGCCTGCACCTTGAGAGCCACTTGACTCACTGTCATTTGTATGCACAGCACAGTTTGGGTACTCTATCCATCCTGTTTACACTGTGCACGCCGTTATTCCCGCTTGCTCTTATCAAGCCCTCACAGGCGACAGTCCCGCACAGCCATGACTCCTCACTCAGTGGTCCCGTAAGCACTGCAGCAGCACCTGCCCCAGGATGATTTAACACTGCGGGTCCAAACGGACAACAAATACTGCAACCTCACACAGCAACAGCAGCAGCAGCAGATCCCAACACCTCACACATACAAGTGGTGCACGCATGCACACACTCGGCTGCAGTGATGTGCATGCAGGACTATGCAGACCCACTGCAGTCACAACCTTTAACCCTCTTGTCACCAGACTGTGACGAGGACTGAAAACTCATCCGCTCAGGTTTGACCTGACTGTGTGGCTGTGATGATGATGATGATGGTCATGATGATGATGGTGATGCTTCTGCCAGTGACTCATAGGACATTACACCATCACACCACAGTATGGCCTTGCATCAAACACCAGACACAGAGGAGAGAGAGAGAGAGAGCGAGAACAAGAGAGGGACATTTTACAGTACACAAACATTACAAATCACAAGCAGGTCTCCGGATAAAGATCCTTACCTGTATCAAAGTGAGAGCTGAAGGCAAAACTGGGGTTGAAAAACGCAGAAGACATGACAATCACATGTAGGGCAAAGAGCATCCTCGTTGCGGAGCAGAAGACAGCAAAAGCCTTAACACACACACACACACACACATAGAGAGAGAGATACAGATTTAGATTGAGGTGCATTTAAGATTAAATTAACCTGCGGTGCACCAGAAACACGCAGCATTTTCTTCCCACACACCTCACACACACGGTGAGAGAGAGAGCGCGAGAGCCTCCACCTTCAGCTCCAACAGATCTGTGAGCAGATGTTGACAGCGGTCGTTTCCATCTCACCACATCTGTAAAGGTTCGATCACCCGGTGAAGAAGCCTTTTTTTGGGGAGAGGAAAAAAAAAAAGAGGAAAATCCCCATTTATTGTAAATGTCCCCTTTTTTTCCCGGAATAAGCCAGTGCTCCGACGAACAGGAAGCGCGCGGAGAGGAATAAACAACAACACATGAATAAATAAATAAATAACTAAAAAAAAGGTGCGTCGCTCAACGATGCACGTTTTTGCCTTTCAGCTGTGGGAAAGACAGCGCGACATTTAGCACACGCGTAAAGCGCGATTTATTACAGCACGGCTTCCGTGTCTTACCTTTCAAAGTAAACACACACCTCCACAAGAAGCCCTTTTATTTCTTTTTATTTTGAAATGTGGTTTTCCGTTTCGCGCCGCATTATCTCTGGTAAATGTCTGCAGCACTTTCTCGTGGACGGTTGCGATTAAAAGGCAGTGAGTGTGAGCTCGTGCACGCGCTCTATCGTGCATTTTATTTATTTATTTATTTATTTATTTATTTAAATATGCTAGTATGTTTAATATGTCCCAGCATACGTCCAATAAGGACGCAGAGGAGGCTGTAGACAACACACTGTGTGTGTGTGTGTGTGTGCATGAATTCAGGTAAACTACAGTGCAGAGTTTTAAGTGGCTGCGGCCACTAGTGGACAGTTAGGGAAAGGCAGAGTGCTGAGGTCGTGGCCTATTGTCCCTCTAATTTAATTTCTACAATTTCCCTCTAAATCCTTTCAGCTGCAATGTGAAACTTTATATACAACCTGACCAAGAAAGCAGCACAACAACACAAAAATACACACACACAACCAATTAATTAAACACAGCATCCAATCAATAAAATACATAATCAGAAACAAAAAACAGTTTCTAAAATGAGAACCGTTCTGACGGTTTCAGATCCGTCTTTAAGTTATTCCACGTTTTAAATACAAATTCTAACGACTGCCCTGATCGAGTCAATCATCTCCACATCTCTCTCTGCGTTATTTCTAGAGCACATTCAGGGTTGACCAAGGTGCTTCACAGAGTTAAAGGCACAGCCACAAGGTATAAAACATAAAAGTAAAATAATCTTTTGCGTTTCAATAGGGTTCTTGCAACCTTGTTGCTCAAAGGACTGTCCACAACGTCGAAGAAGTGGATTCTACGGTACTGCGCAAAAACCAAAAACAACAAACACGGTTATTTAGCAGACTGATGGGAGAAATGCTTCTTGTCTCCACCCTCCACCCTGCGCCGCTGCTGCTGTATGCACATAAACGCTCCCCCCTGAGTCAGGTCAGGTAATGTCGCTTGTTGTAAGATGAAGGATGCCAAATAATGTTGCATCCTCTCTGTTCACAAGGACTGAACAGAGGCTGAATAATATAATAAATAATAGCAGCGATTACACACTGCAGCTTTAATGGACATTGCATATTGATAACGATTTCTGTTTAATAGGCTCCATGGGAAGCAACATAAAAATAAAACACTATTACTAGAGGTAGATGCAGCAACATAAATAAATAGGAAATCTCAGTTAATTACCAAAGTTGTTCCCCCCCAACTTATTTTAAAAGATTAAATAGTTGCCAGTTTTTCTTACTATTGATTATTCTGTAAAAAATGATGGCAACACATACTGTAAAAGAGTTGCTTCTGAGTGTTGTTCAGTTGATTGCACACTAGAGAGCAGCAGTGGTTAGCTGTTAGAAAGGCTCGGGGGACTTTTTTTTACTATAACACACTCACACATCTGTGTTTCCACGCGGGCTTGTTTCTCAGCCGTGTTCTGCAGGATGCACCTGAAGGCAACCTTGTCTTTATTTAGCTTCATGTAAATCAGGGGGTACAGCGTCATTGAAGTTGTGGTTATTATCAATTTCAGTGAGCGGTAGATTATCAAGCCCTGCATGCGATGATTCATCTTCAAAAAAAAGTGGAAAACTTCATATGTTTGTTTGTTTGTTTGTTTTACTCCATTTGAACCATGAAAATGTATGGAATGAAAATAAAGAATTAGAAATCAAGTGGAATCAATGACGACAAGTGAGTGACAGTGATGAATATTGTTCAGGCTCCTTTTTCAGTACGTTTTTGTTTGCTATTCATTTTGAAACTGCACATGAGTTTGCATTTTAGCCAAGCAGCATCTCTGTGTTGAACTCATTCTCTTCTTACCCAGGATGCACCTGCACACCTCGTCTCTCAGTTTCATGTAAGACACGGATCAGCAAGTAAATGTGGTCGAGGGACTTTTTCAACACTTCGTATCTTCATCAGGCAAAGTGCCTCAAAACGTCTTCAGTCAGAAACAAAAGCCCGTGTTTGCTGCCCTAATCGAACAATAATGTGGATTTTGTCTTTAATCGTCAGACAAAGACAAATGCACGTGAGACACGTACTCGTACTGTTAATATTTATTAAGAACGACCGCTTCTTCTTTGAGCCTAACATATGCAAGTCGTTGTTTTTTTACAGACATTTACTCCCCAAACAGGGCTGTCACCATGACAACGGCAGTGTTTTTATTTGTATTTTTTTCAACCAAACTTTTAGTTTAGGTTATTTGTCAATTCTAGCAACCGATTCCATTCGAATCCGTTTTTTTATATTATTTATATGTATGTATCTATATATATAGATATATATAATATAATATATATAATATTATATTTTTTCAGAATAAAAGCTCTGAAGTTGTTTAATTTTTTTTTTTTGAAGATTTGTGAAGAATAATTTGTTAAATCATCTGCCGGGCCAGATACTGATGCTGGCGAGCCATTTTTGACCCACGGGCCACCAATTGCTGACCACTGATGTAAGATGCCAAGTGTCACAGAAAAAGAAGAACATGTTCACAGGTGGATGTATACTGGCTGGAATCCATGAAAGGATGAAAATGTGTCACATAAAGCACTTCAAACTCTATCTCAAGGCACTTACTCAGACAAGGAGAGACCTCGCAATTAGCATATTACAACAGGGAAGTGACACGTTTAATTCTCAAATCATCCTGTGTCAAAAAGCTCCTCCTCCACCTGTCAGTGTCTCAGTCTCAGTGTTGTATTTAATTGCCCCCGCATCACATTGGTCTCCAAACGCTCGGCACACACTGACAACATGCTGTGGAGCCTCTGCACTCTCGTCGCTGCTCTGACATGTAAGGAGGCCGACTCATCGCAACTCTGACCTCGTCCGTGTGTTTCTCATGACTCTGTGTCGTCGTCTTGTCCTTTCCAGGTGTGAGCGGCGTGGCGGTGGTGACACAGACGCCGTCTGTGGTGACGGCGAGGAAAGGGGTCACGACCTCCATGGACTGTGACGTCTCCACAGACGACGGGTCTCGCTGTATCAACAGATTCCCGGAGGAGCCACTCGATTTGTGCTGAGAAATCACCACAGCTATCTGTCCCCACAGTACGGCTCTGGTTTCTCCTCTCCCAAGTTCACGTCGAGCCATGTTTCTGGGACAAAGTATCGCTTGACCATCAGCAACGTGGAGGAGGGAGACTCGGCGGTCTATCACTGTGAGACATGGGACGGGTCAGCTGAGGAACATGTGTCACAGTGATACACTCTGTGACAAAAACCCTCTCAGAAAACACTTCTGCTTTTTTTTACACTCTAGTACATTTTCCACTCCACTGATTTCTCTGACACCACACATGCATGTGAAGACATCCACCCATGATACCCTACGTCTTATAAGGTGCGGACTGTTTTGAGAGTTCTAGTTGCACAATTCCACCGCCTATGACAACCCACTGTCTTCATACCCCAACCACATCTTTTCTGTATGATGGATGAGTTTTTTCATAGTGTGACTCACACTGTGAAAACACACCAAAATCAAGTCATTACTAAAAAAAACATAAGCCTCAGACTCTCTTATGCCACACACTGACCCTCTGCACTCACATCAGAGCTGCTTCTCGTTGTCCACTTCAAGTTTTATTCAAGCTTTGCACATTTGCTGCGCATGGAGCAATGTGAAGTCCTGCAGCTGCACAACATCTACCACCATCAGAAGTGAAATATAGTTAATAAGAGGAAAGTGATGATCATGATTAGTTGGTTTAACTTGTGCACTTGAACAACCGCCATCCTCAATAACCCCACTACTATTGCAGGCTTTTATATATAATAAATAATGATGTTTTCCTCTAATCCAGACAGTGATTAGATGTTGCTGTTCAGGTGTGCAGAAACATTATGTTACAAACACGACAGTTTATCACACTTGAATTAATTATGATTATCTGAGTGAAACTAAGATGAAATAAAATGCTATTTTTCCTCGTGTGATCTCTTTGAAGATCTTCACATACAACAATGAAAGCTGCTTGTGAACGGATTAAGTTATGATGTAATACATTTGATGATTTAAACGTGAACAGAAATGTCAATAAAAACAGCGTAACAATCCAGCAACAGACTCATAAACACTGTGTGCTGGTGAATGTTAAATGAATATAATATGAGATTGATCCAGTGACAATGACGATGTAAGAAAACTGAGCCGAGTGTTGAAACTCCTCCTCCTCTGTGTCTTTATAAGCCTCAGTCTCTCTTGTCACCACACTCCAGCACCCTGCTCACCTCTCTTCCTGACAGTCAGACTCTCTTACACCACACACTGACAACATGCTGGGGACCCTCTGCACTCTCATCACTGCTCTAACATGTAAGACCTTCTTCTCTGTCCTTTAAAAACCCATGTTATCTCCAAACAGAAACCTTTGACTCAAGTGTTTTCTCTGTATGTTGACAGATGTTGATGCAGCAATCGTGCTGACCCAGACGCCTGCTGTCCACACAGTTTCTGCAGGACAAGAGGTTGTTCTCAGCTGCAACATTCAGAGATATGATAGCAATTATGTGAGCTGGTATAAACAGGTTCCTGGTGGGGTTCCTCAGTATGTTCTGAGGTTTTACCACAGCGACAGTTCTCTAGAGTTTGGAACAGGATTCTCTTCAGACCGATTTCACTCTAAATCCTCATCAAACATAGATTACCAGTTCATTATAAAGCGAGCAGAGGCAGGAGATTCTGCTCAGTATTTCTGTAGCACAGGGGATGACTCTGCTGTTGAAGCTGTATCACAGTGATTTACACTGTGACAAAAACCTCCTCATTAAACACTTCCTCTTTCTGAATCTCTGACACGTTAGAATAGAAAAGAATAGAATGTAAGACCACATGTGAATAAAATCAACTTAACACAGTTTAGTATTTTTTATAAGCCAGAAACAAAATGCAAGTAGTGCTTTTGATATTTGTTTATATTTTCATTGTGTTTTTCTTTGAGTGTTCCAGTGCAATAAAGAGTGCAGATGATAAAATAATGGTAATGTCACAGTCAATAGTTTGGTTTCCTATTGATTTGCTGCTAAAGGTTTGAAACCTTCAGTCTTCTCTAATAACTTGTCAGGAACACAGAGAGGAAGGAGACAAACATGAAATGTACTAACTGTGTGTTCATTGTTACACACTCTGATGTCGTCAGTAAAATCATTCATTCATAGACAGTGTATACAAATGTACATGCACTGTATTTACTGGGATGTTCAAATTGTGTGCACTTTAAGTTTTATTCAAGCTTTGCACATTTGCTGCACATGGAGCAATTTGATGGATCAAAGTCCTGCAGCTGCACAACATCTACCACCATCAGAAGTGAAATATAGTTAATAAGAGGAAAGTGATGATCATGATTAGTTGGTTTAACTTGTGCACTTGAACAACCGCCATCCTCAATAACCCCACTACTATTGCAGGCTTTTATATATAATAAATAATGATGTTTTCCTCTAATCCACACAGTGATTAGATGTTGCTGTTCAGGTGTGCAGAAACATTATCAGAATCAGAATCAGAATCAGAAGAGCTTTATTGCCAAGTACGATTTGCACATACAAGGAATTTGTTCTGGTGTCATTGGTGCATAACAAGCATACAACATTTTAAAAAGTTAAGTGAACAGTATACGTATATATACACAGTATATAAATGTTTTTTGTTGTTTTTTTTAAAAAAAAAGAAAAAGATGAAAAAGAACAGTACAACTGGGCAGAAGTGAGTAACAGTGAAATATTCACCAGTTGCAAAGTTCACAGTAATGACGTTAATGTAACGCATAAAAAGGATTATGTTACAAACACGACAGTTTATCACACTTGAATTAATTATATGATTATCTGAGTGAAACTAAGATGAAATAAAATGCTATTTTTCCTCCTGTGATCTCTTTGAAGATCTTCACTTACAACAATGAAAGATGCTTGTGAACGGATTAAGTTATGATGTAATACATTTGATGATTTAAACATAAACAGAAATGTCAATAAAAACAGCGTAACAATCCAGCAACAGACTCATAAACACTGTGTGCTGGTGAATGTTAAATGAATTTAATATGAGATTGATCCAGTGACAATGACGATGTAAGAAAACTGAGCCGAGTGTTGAAACTCCTCCTCCTCTGTGTCTTTATAAGCCTCAGTCTCTCTTGTCACCACACTCCAGCACCCTGCTCACCTCTCTTCCTGACAGTCAGACTCTCTTACACCACACACTGACAACATGCTGGGGACCCTCTGCACTCTCATCACTGCTCTAACATGTAAGACCTTCTTCTCTGTCCTTTAAAAACCCATGTTATCTCCAAACAGAAACCTTTGACTCAAGTGTTTTCTCTGTATGTTGACAGATGTTGATGCAGCGATCGTGCTGACCCAGACGCCTGCTGTCCACACAGTTTCTGCAGGACAAGAGGTTGTTCTCAGCTGCAACATTCAGAGATATGATGACAATATTGTGTACTGGTATAAACAGGTTCCTGGTGGGGTTCCTCAGTATGTTCTGTGGTTTGACTACAGTGACAGTTCTCTAGACTTTGGAACAGGATTCTCTTCAGACCGATTTCACTCTAAATCCTCATCAAACATAGATTACCAGTTCATTATAAAGCGAGCAGAGGCAGGAGATTCTGCTCAGTATTTCTGTAGCACATGGGATGACTCTGCTTCTGAAGATGTATCACAGTGATTTACACTGTGACAAAAACCTCCTCATTAAATACTTCCTCTTTCTGAATCTCTGACACGTTAGAATAAAAAAGAATAGAATGTAAGACCACATGTGAATAAAATCAACTTAGCACAGTTTAGTATTTTTTTATAAGCCAGAAACAAAATGCAAGTAGTGCTTTTGATATTTGTTTATATTTTCATTGTGTTTTTCTTTGAGTGTTCCAGTGCAATAAAGAGTGCAGATGATAAAATAATGGTAATGTCACAGTCAATAGTTTGGTTTCCTATTGATTTGCTGCTAAAGGTTTGAAACCTTCAGTCTTCTCTAATAACTTGTCAGGAACACAGAGAGGAAGGAGACAAACATGAAATGTACTAACTGTGTGTTCATTGTTACACACTCTGATGTCGTCAGTAAAATCATTCATTCATAGACAGTGTATACAAATGTACATGCAAAGTATTTACTGGGATGTTCAAATTGTGTGCACTTGAAGTTTTATTCAAGCTTTGCACATTTGCTGCACATGGAGCAATTTGATGGATCAAAGTCCTGCAGCTGCACAACATCTACCACCATCAGAAGTGAAATATAGTTAATAAGAGGAAAGTGATGATCATGATTAGTTGGTTTAACTTGTGCACTTGAACAACCGCCATCCTCAATAACCCCACTACTATTGCAGGCTTTTATATATAATAAATAATGATGTTTTCCTCTAATCCACACAGTGATTAGATGTTGCTGTGCAGGTGTGCAGAAACATTATGTTACAAACACGACAGTTTATCACACTTGAATTAATTATGATTATCTGAGTGAACTAAGATGAAATAAAATGAGAATGGTTTGGTGACGTCAGATCAGTTGAAGACACTATTTGTGTGATTTTAAAATGCTGTTTTTTCTCGTGTCATCTCTTTGAAGATCTTCACACACAACAATGAAAGATGCTTGTGAACGGATTAAGTTATGGTGTAATTAATTTGATTATTTAAACGTGAACAGAAATGTCAATAAAAACAGCGGAACAATCCAGCAACAGACTAATAAACACTGTGTGCTGGTGAATGTTAAATTCATTTAATGAGCGTGATCCAGTGACACAATGTAAAATGACAAAAACATCCAGTTTAGTTGATGTAGGAAAACTGAGACTAACTGAATTATGACCGGAAATCTGCCAAATAAAGGTGAACCTGGAGCACGATGGTAAATACAAAACAAAAAATAAAAGCCTTAAAGACGTGCAGCAGTGTTTTGTAGAATAAATAAACTGACGATGGGACTGAGATGTTGACGGTGAAAGTTGGTTTCAACAGGACGTTTCACTTCTGCTCCCGTCATCAGTGAGAGTCAGGAGGTTTTTGTACAGCCATGTGTACAAACTGAATCACTGTGGTATTCGGACAAGGCACCAAGCTGATTGTGGCGGGTAAGTACTTTTCAACTGATCATTCAACAAAATAAATCCCTGTTGTTGTTTTTTTAAGGAGAATATGTTCATTGTTACAACGTTTTAAAAGTGTGTAATCTATAGCTACAAAAGTAGAGTTTGGTAATAGTAAGGTATTTCAAAAGATTGGAGACAAGAAAACACTTTTTTTTGTTACATTTTACAATCTGTTAGAAAAAAAAAATTAACAAAAAAAACCTTAAGAATTGTATGTGTCATTTTAAATGTAACATAATAGTAATAGTTTTTGGTATTTTTTTGACATGGCCTATTTAGTGACTGGATAAATGATTTTAGAACTCAAATACAAGTTTGTTAAATGCAAACTTTTGTATGAAATATGTGTCATTCTGTTCCTCTAATGCAATAGTATTCTCCCAACAGAAAGAAAGATATAACAAGTTGTTTTCTATGATCATACTCGAATACTCGAATATTATCATCACCCTGTGAATATTTTAGATAGTTTTGGTCTTTCTTTTAGTCTATATTGTGCCAGGATGTCAACAAATAAACACACTGACTGTTGCGCTGCTGGTGTTTATTAGACTCTTGGTCATATTTGTGTTGTCCTCCATGTATTTTCAGACTCCAGTCTCCCTCCTCCTGTCCTGACTGTCTTCCCTCCGTCCAGCGCTGAGCTCCAGACCAACAAAGCCACTCTGGTCTGTCTGTCCAGTCAGTCTGTGCCTTTTGCAGATGTGACCTGGTTGCTTGGCGGGAGTCCAGTGAGCAGCGGAGTCTTCACCAGCGCTGCTGCTCACCAACCGGACCAGACTTTCCAAATCAGCAGCCATCTGAGCGTCCAGACGTCAGATTGGAACCAGGATAAGCTTTACACGTGTAAAGTGTCGCTGGGCTCCCAGACGTCAGAGAAAACCATCCACAAGTCGGTCTGTCCCACTGGAGAATAACAGAGGAGCAGAGTGACCATTTAAAACCTGCTTCTTCTTCTGTTTGTGCCGTTTGCTCATCAAAATGTGTCTGCTTGTAATATACCTGATGACCATTAGGTAGCGCTGTTGTATCAGCTTTGAATGCCTACTTGCAGACTCAATAATAATAAAAAAAATCATTGCTATCAAAATCTTGTGTTTGTAATGCTTATCTGGGACATATGCATATGTTTGTTTTTAATTGTGTTCATGGATCGAGTGGCTTATTAAATCAAAATCCATCAGCTGGCATCAAATGAAATGTTGCAAAATAAAAAAAATCTGGTCAAAGTAGAAACTGGAACTGAGTTTTCTTCACTTCATCAGTGAAGCATGACTTTTCTACTCCTCCCTCTCCTCCGGTCCAGGATGCACCTGCAGACCCTTCCCTCTTATTTATAGCTCCATGTAAATGAACAGGCCCATTGTCATTAACCCTTCTGTCAGGTTAGGCAAAAATAAGCCTCGAGCTGCCGCCTATTCTTCTTTCGGTCACTGACTTTGAGAAATGTATGTTGAAAGAGAACAAGCGATACATATTTTTTATTAAATTATTCCTTCATAAAAAGAAGAGGCAACTGTGTCTGACCAGAAACACGCTCGTGTTATTCACATGAAGGAAGTCACTTATTCCCTGATGTGGGCAAAACATAGATTCTGCACTTAAAATACAAAATCAAAAGAAAAACGTGTGGCCCTCATAATGATGAAAAATAATTGAGCTGAGTCACAGACCACACAGACTAAATCGAAGCTCCTCCCCCATGTCATTCTCTCAGTTTCAGTGTCGTGTTCATAAATTGCCCGTCGAGCACCTTCTCTCCACATCCTCCAAACCTTTTTACTCTTGCGAGATACAAGGTGGTTCTCAGCACACACTGACAACATGCTGTGGAGCCTCTGCACGCTCATCACTGCTCTGACATGTAAGGAGGCCCACTCACTGCAGCTCTGACCTCGTCTGTGTGTTTCTCTTGACTCCGTGTCGTCTTGTCGTTTCCAGGTGTGAGTGGAGTGACCGTGGTGACACAGAGGCCTCCTGTTGTGACGGCGAGGAAACAAGAGACAGCTTCCCTGGACTGTAATCTGGGGACTGTGACTGGCAGTGCTGCTCGCTGGTATAAACAAATCCCAGGAGCAGTTCCTCAGTTTGTTATTGTTTTTTATCATGGTGATAGTTCTCCAACCTATGCCTCTGGGTTCTCCTCGTCCAAGTTCACGTGTACTCATCAGTCAACATCAGATTATCGTTTGATCATAAAAAATGTGGAGGAGCGAGACTCAGCAGTCTATTATTGTAGCACATGGGACGGCTCTGCTAACCAGTGGGTATCACAGTGATTAACACTGTGACAAAAACCTCCTCATTAAACACTTCCCCTTTTTGTTCCTACTGACACATGTTGGATGGCTGAAACTATTATGAAAGGTCCACTCAGTAAATCTGACAGAAAATGAAGATAAAATAATTATAAAACACTGAATTGTGTATTGTATATAACTGCTTTTATATCTATATCAAGAGCTGGGTCAGCTCGAGCAAGACTGTCTTGTTTTTACGAAAGCTCATAATGGACAAATGAAATCATTTTTTGATGAGTTTCGATGTTCAAATTAAGTTCTACAAATGTTCTCCAACACATTTGGAAGGGAAGAAAAGTACATTACACACAATGTACCTTTACATTTGAC
The DNA here is from genome assembly GCF_019176455.1 of Solea senegalensis. NCBI lineage: Eukaryota > Metazoa > Chordata > Actinopteri > Pleuronectiformes > Soleidae > Solea > Solea senegalensis. The sequence goes on along the minus strand of NW_025320950.1, from coordinate 4,095 downwards.
CTATCGTGACTTGTTACCATAATAAAAGAATCTTAAAGTCACTACTTCCACAGTAGAATGTACTGTTTTTTTCACAGTAAAAACAGTACATTCTGATTCTGACACACGTTCTCTTAACTACGTAGGCAGTCGCTCGTGTCCGAGCAGTAGTTCCATATCAGATCCTTTGGGCCTCAATTGACGTACGTATAGGGTATAGGCAAAATAAGCTTGTGCTTCAGCCTATTTACACACCTGTTTCTTCACGTGCACTATGCTGCCATTTCATTTATAACAATGTGTTTAATATGTGTCAACACAAGTGTATCTGCGTTCATTTGGGAACGCCCCTGACTGAAAGAAACTGACTAAAACATTACAATATTATATAAGCTGTGTCAGTTCTATACATAAAGCCAAGTCTGACAAGAATGACCACGTTTCTTACATTATATCATCATTACTGCATCTCAATAAGCTATAATCTCCTGCAGTATCCACACACATATGTACGGTAAATTCTAAAAGTTTATGGTATATACTGTACATATATATATCTATATGTATATTATTCTATCTATGTTTCCTGTCTCAACACAAACTACTAATAAGCTAAATATTTTTGTTTGAATGGGGCTAAATCAGGAGATGTTAAAATAGGGAAGTTAAAAGAAAGTGAAGTAGAGAGGTGATGCTTCACTGACTGAGGGTGAACATTCTGTTTCACATTGTGTGATTTAACAAGCTAAAGAAAGCTTCAATAAGAGAACGGAATAATAAATGCATGTTGCACAGAGTCTTCCTTGAGCAGAATGAGGTGCTGACTACGTTGCTCCAGTCAATCGTATCTTTGGATTAATTATAGTGTGCACAAAGAATCTCAGGCTTGTTTGGGACACAGTGCCTTCACTGATAATTTTTTATTGAATGCAACACTGACACAACAGCTCTACGTAACTTTCACAGCACGTATTACAAGCAGGCAAACTTTTCGACATATTGATGAGCAAACAGAAGAAGAAGCAGGTTTTAAATGGTCACTCTGCTCCTCTGTTATTCTCCAGTGGGACAGACCGACTTGTGGATGGTTTTCTCTGACGTCTGGGAGCCCAGCGACACTTTACACGTGTAAAGCTTATCCTGGTTCCAATCTGACGTCTGGACGCTCAGATGGCTGCTGATTTGGAAAGTCTGGTCCGGTTGGTGAGCAGCAACGCTGGTGAAGACTCCACTGCTCACTGAACTCCCGCCAAGCAACCAGGTCACATCTGCAAAAGGCACAGACTGACTGGACAGACAGACCAGAGTGGCTTTGTTGGTCTTGAGCTCAGCGCTGGACGGAGGGAAGACAGTCAGGACAGGAGGAGGGAGACTGGAGTCTGAAAATACATGGAGGACAACACAAATATGACCAAGAGTCTAATAAACACCAAGAACACAGCAGTCCCTCTGTATTTTGTTTGCTGCTCAGATGTCATTATATACATCTAAAATATCCACATGTTTGTTTTACTAATGAAGAATATGATCACTGAGACAAATGTCTACAAAAACATGGGTTCAAAGATAAAGTGACTTGGAGTTTTATCACGTTTGGTAAAATAATGTTACATTATAGAGACAGAAGTACACACTCATCAGACTGAGAGTGGCAAACCTACAAAAAGGAACATCACATTTTACTTTTAATATAGTTCTGATTAAATGTATCACTGTGAATAATTATGCCACATGAATACTCACTCTAACTACTAAAAACACATTTAATTTTAAGAACTTAATATGAAATAAAAGGTGTGAAAATGTGAAAATAAGTACATATCTCCCATTTATTCAAATACAAAATCTATGTTTGTGTAAAATTAAAATAAAAAGCATTTTCTTTGTTCTGTTAAATTCACAACATGGTACCAAGACAAAACTGAAATTCCCCAAAACAACAAAGTAGTGAGAAATGAACACGTTCATTTTCATCAAAGTGAGTGAAATATCAGAGATCACTTTTGTTTCATGATCAGTTGAAAAGTACTTACCCGCCACAATCAGCTTGGTGCCTTGTCCGAATACCACAGTGATTCAGTTTGTACACATGGCTGTACAAAAACCTCCTGACTCTCACTGATGACGGGAGCGGAAGTGAAACGTTCCAACTTTCACTGTCAACATCTCAGTCTGTTTATTTTACTAAAAACTGCTGCGTTTCTTTCAAACATTCCTGTGTCTTGAGGTGGATTCTTCTTTCTAACAGTCGCCTTTCACCCCAGGTTCACTTTGATTTGACTGATTTTAGTCAGAATTCATGAAATCTGTGGTGATTTTCTCACTGAGGTTTTTGTCACAGTGTAAATCACTGTGATACAGCTTCAACAGCAGAGTCATCCCCTGTGCTACAGAAATACTGAGCAGAATCTCCTGCCTCTGCTCGCTTTATAATGAACTGGTAATCTATGTTTGATGAGGATTTAGAGTGAAATCGTTCTGAAGAGAATCCTGTTGCAAGGTCTAGGGAACTGCTGCCGTGGTAAAACCTCAGAACATACTGAGGAACCCCACCAGGAACCTGTTTATACCAGCTCACATAATTGCCATCATATCTCTGAATGTTGCAGCTGAGAACAACCTCTTGTCCTGCAGAAACTGTGTGGACAGCAGGCGTCTGGGTCAGCACGATCGCTGCATCAACATCTGTCAACATACAGAGAAAACACTTGAGTCAAAGGTTTCTGTTTGGAGATAACATGGGTTTTTAAAGGACAGAGAAGAAGGTCTTACATGTTAGAGCAGTGATGAGAGTGCAGAGGGTCCCCAGCATGTTGTCAGTGTGTGGTGTAAGAGAGTCTGACTGTCAGGAAGAGAGGTGAGCAGGGTGCTGGAGTGTGGTGACAAGAGAGACTGAGGCTTATAAAGACACAGAGGAGGAGGAGTTTCAACACTCGGCTCAGTTTTCTTACATCGTCATTGTCACTGGATCAATCTCATATTAAATTCATTTAACATTCACCAGCACACAGTGTTTATGAGTCTGTTGCTGGATTGTTACGCTGTTTTTATTGACATTTCTGTTCATGTTTAAATAATCAAATGTATTACATCATAACTTAATCCGTTCACAAGCAGCTTTCATTGTTGTATGTGAAGATCTTCAAAGAGATCACAGGAGGAAAAACAGCATTTTATTTCATCTTAGTTTCACTCAGATAATCATAATTAATTCAAGTGTGATAAACTGTCGTGTTTGTAACATAATGTTTCTGCACACCTGAACAGCAACATCTAATCACTGTGTGGGGTGGAGTGGCTCAGTGGTTAAGACCCTACCTTGTGTACCAAAGACATCATGGTCGCAAGTTCGATTCCACCCCTGGCTAATTGTACTTGATTCCATTGTAAGTCGCTTTGGATAAAAGCGTCTGCTAAATGACATGTAATGTAATGTGTGGATTAGAGGAAAACATCATTATTTATTATATATAAAAGCCTGCAATAGTAGTGGGGTTATTGAGGATGGCGGTTGTTCAAGTGCACAAGTTAAACCAACTAATCATGATCATCACTTTCCTCTTATTAACTATATTTCACTTCTGATGGTGGTAGATGTTGTGCAGCTGCAGGACTTTGATCCATCAAATTGCTCCATGTGCAGCAAATGTGCAAAGCTTGAATAAAACTTCAAGTGCACACAATTTGAACATCCCAGTAAATACAGTGCATGTACATTTGTATACACTGTCTATGAATGAATGATTTTACTGACGACATCAGAGTGTGTAACAATGAACACACAGTTAGTACATTTCATGTTTGTCTCCTTCCTCTCTGTGTTCCTGACAAGTTATTAGAGAAGACTGAAGGTTTCAAACCTTTAGCAGCAAATCAATAGGAAACCAAACTATTGACTGTGACATTACCATTATTTTATAATCTGCACTCTTTATTGCACTGGAACACTCAAAGAAAAACACAATGAAAATATAAACAAATATCAAAAGCACTACTTGCATTTTGTTTCTGGCTTATAAAAAATACTAAACTGTGTTAAGTTGATTTTATTCACATGTGGTCTTACATTCTATTCTTTTCTATTCTAACGTGTCAGAGATTCAGAAAGAGGAAGTG
>NW_025320949.1:0-20683 GCF_019176455.1 Solea senegalensis | reverse complement strand
TAAACTTCCACGGAGTAACATCTGAAATCAGTGCAAACATGTCAGTATATCAGCCCCTAGTGTGTAAATGAAGCCTCAGAACTTGAAGTAAACACGTGTATGTTGCTCTCTGCCTCCATGTATCCTGCTCTGCTAATACAGTCTGAGGTGATCAGATATCAGAAGTCATAAGGAGAGACATAGGACGCTGTGTTCTCTTCAGGGATCCCATGGCAGAGAGGACATGGGGGACGCTCTGTCTCTTCTCAGGCCTTAAGTAAACACAAGCACTGCCCAAATGAAATATCTCCTGAAAACATACAAACATACATACATTTAATATAGGTATAGTGAACTGACTACCCTGACTACACTAACGGACCGGACTGACTGAAGAGAAAAACTGTGTCAACATAAGAGTCTGTTCTGTGTGTCATGTGAAGAGTGTTTTGAAGAGTATGTGTTTGTGCTGAAAGTTGTCCAGAATGTGTTGCCAATCAAACTCATCTATGTTACAACTGAACCTTGCCATCTGAATTTCAATGTTTGAATGAAAAAGTACAAATGTGTCAAATGTGCTCATCTGGAAATGGTGTTTATGATGGTGTTGACATTTATTACTTTTATTTGCAAAGTTAAGATACATACAATGGTCATTTACAGCTGATTGGAATCAAATTGAAAGATAAATGAACAGTGTATCACTGTTTAGTGACTCATGTTTTAGGGATGAAAAATGGTGCAAATAGCAAGTGAAAAATGAATGTAAAGTCACAAGTTCTGTGATTTTAGGCGTGGCCTGGAGCAGTGTTCTCCTCGCTGTCTGAGATAGAAATGAGACTGGAGGAGTGTGAAGTAGGTGGGGCTATCTATGTTACCCTATCATCTTTTTCTCTGACATTCAGTCACCTCCCAGTTCCTCTGTGAGACCTCAGTCTCCGCCCTCTCTCTTCCTTTCCTCAGCACAGACTCAAAACTCCATGGATGGATTTTCCATATTTCAGTTCCATTTGTGTATTTGTATTTGACATGTATTGAATATCCAAAGGTAACTAAGAAGCAAACCGCATGTGAAAGTATCACATCATCATATCATATCATATTCAAAGCCAAGGTCTGGTTTAAGAGATTTAATGCAATGCTAAGAATTAAGTTCAATGAAATGTGTACTAACACTACACTAAATTGAGCGTATGTTTGGCCGCTTGCAATTATGAGTCACGGCATGCTAATTCACACCAGTGTTAATGCTGCATGAAGTGGTCCACGTATGCTAATACTGCTGCTGTAGGGACCCACAACTGCATTGTTTGGATCAAATAACCCACATTAGTTGGCTGCCCTCCATAGGCTTGTCTGTAGGTCTGTTTACTTTCAGAAAAGATGGTGGGAGCCTTTCTTGAGTGACTGATGCTGCCTGTGACCCTGTGCACCTGAAGGGGGTCCAAAGAGAAGTTGAATGAGCCAATATACTGCGATGAGACCAACATCATCAGCAATCCAGGCTACAGAAGCGTGGCGTCGTGTCCACTGAGCCAGTGCACACAAGTGTTGGACAAAATCAAGGCAATATTAAAGCAACACTGGAGCGGGTTTGACAACTTGGACATGGTCTCTGAGAGAACAAGAGAGCTGTTTTCATTCCAACAAACTGCCTTGGATGTTTTTTTTTTTGTTTCTTTTTAAACTTTTTATTTAGTATTTTCAGTATAAGCGTCAATTAACATATAAGAAAATAAAACAAAAACACAGACAAAAACAAGGGGGCTCCTCAGTTAAAAGTCCTATATAAAATGTCCAGTGACTTTGCTTGTTAGTGTGTAGCGTCCTCAGATGTTTTGATAAAAGCAGTCCATTTCTCCCATTTCCTGGGAAAGGTTGCTCCTCTAGATCCGAGAGAGAAAGTCATCTTTTCCATGGAACACATTTCCTTCACTTTGTCCATCCATTGGTTAATGGTAGGAGACTCAGATTTATACCAGCATTTTGTTATAACTTTTTTTTACAAGCCATCAACAGTATTTTACACAGATACCGATCATTCTTATTAACCACATCATTAAAGACACAGAAATAGAGGACCATCACATTATTAGGAATTGTGTATCCCAAGATCTTTGCCACAGTAGTACAAACATAACCCCAGAAGGTTTGAATTTTTGGGCATAGCCAAAATATATGGGAATGATCTGTGTTCATGTTTCCGCACTGCCTTCAGCACTGTTCTTGACATTGAGAGAATTAGCTTTTTATAAGAGGTGTAATGAAAAAACGAATCAAGTTCTTCCATCCAAATATTCTCCACTTCTTAGAACTTGTAGATGAATGCTGTGCATTCCACATAGAACGCCACTCCTCCTCTGTTATTTCCATGTTTAGTTCTTTCTCCCATTTTGCTTTAATGTATCCTGTATTGATCCCATTCTGCTTCTGAAGACCTTGATAAATATTAGATATTATTTTTCTATTCTTCTTTTTATGTGCTACAGTCAGGGTATCTACCACTGTATTGCCCTCTTTAGACAATGTTGGTTGGATTCTTCTCTCTCTTAAAAATCTCTTAATTGCAGGTATCGGAAACAGTCTTTGTTTTCTAGTCCAAATTCCTTCTGTAACTCACTGAAACTTTTTAAGAGCCCTAGAGAGTGAGTTATTGTGCATATTGCTGTGATGCCCCTGTCACACCATCGCCTGAATCCAGCATCACTAATTCCTGGTTCGATTCTGGGATCTAGAGCAGGCCAAATTAATAATTTGATGTCTCCCTCCATATTATATTCTTTTACCATCTTGCTCCAGATAGCCAATGTTTGTTTAATAATTTCATTTTTGCTTTGTTGAGCCAATTTGTTTCCTATGTCCCCTAGTAATGCCTGAATCTGGAAACTTTCCATCTTGGTCTGTATGTCTTTCCATCTTGCCTGATATAGAGGGCAGCATGTAGAAACCAGGAACTTTACTTAAGCTGCATAAAAGTACTGTTTCAGATTAGGCAGGGACAGCCCCCCCTCTTTTTCTGGTAGTTGAAGTGTCTTATACCTGACCCTCGGTCTTTTTCCAGCCCAGATAAATCTAGATATAAGTTTATCCCAGTGTCTGAATTGTGTTTCTGGAATCATCTGAGGGATGGACTGGAAAAGATATAACAGTCTTGGTACCACATTCATTTTTATTACCTCGATTCGTGTCTCAAAGTCCATGTTAAAAGCAGACCACCGCCCGATATCTGTCTTGACATTATTGTTAATGTTTTTATAATTAATTTCAAATGTTTTAATGTGGTCTCTGGTCAAAACCACACCTAGGTATTTAATTACTTTGGAATTCCATTTTATCTTAAAATTTTCTCTAATTTCTCGGCCTGGGGAATAATTCAGTGTAAGAACTTGTGTTTTTGCTATGTTTAATTTATAGCCTGAGTATTTACCATAATCTTCTAATATCGACATCAGGTTAGGAAATGTCCTATCTGGGTCTTGAAGGGCCACAATAACATCATCAGCGAAAAGCCCTTTCCGATGAATTCCTTTTAGGTTGTTACTTTGTCTAATCAATAAATATAGCAAACAAGGTAGGGCTAAAACAACATCCTTGGCGAGTCCCTCGCTGTAAAATAAATCTGTCAGTTAGGTGTCCGTTCATTTTTACCCTCGCTGATGGCTCTTGGTAGAGGCCCTGGATACATTGTATAATTTGTTCATGAATCCCTAGTTTTCCCAAAATCTGATACAGAAATCTCCAATTGACACAGTCAAAGGCCTTTTCTGCGTCGAGGCTCACTAGTACTGTTCTCAGGCCCTGTCTTTGGATCTGATCTATCATGTGGAGAATACGCCTAATGTTATCCTGAGTCTGCCTGCCTGTAATAAAACCTGACTGATCTTCATCTATTAAGTCTGACAAAAAATGTTCGAATCTTTTTGAAATTATTGAAGTAAAAATCTTATAATCCACATTTAGGATTGAAATAGGTCTATAGGATTCACAAAGTTCTTTATTTTTACCTTGCTTTGGAATAACTGAAATGATGGCCTCTTTCCAAGAGGGGGGCAGTTTGCCCTCTGTCAGAGTCTGATTGAAGGAATTCAGAAGTAACGGGGTTAATTCCTCCCTAAATGTCTTATACCACTCGCTAGGAAATCCGTCACTACCTGGCGTTTTGTTTGATTTTAATCTACTAATTGCGGCATCTAGATCTTTCTTCGTGATGCTGGAAATTAATTTTTTATTTTGCTCTCTTCCAATAGCAGGCAAGTCCAAAGAATCAAGGAATTCTTTCATTTCACACTCTCTTTTTGCTGTGGGTTGGGAATACAAGTTTTCATAACAATTTTTAAAGACCTTTTCTACTTCTTCAGGCTCAAATAGTAATTGTTTGGTTACAGGGTCTCTAATCTTATGTATTGTTTGAGAAGCCTGCTGGACCTTAAGTCTTCTTGCCAAATATTTAGTTGCTTTCCATCCAGATTCATAATATGTCTGTTTAGTGAATCTTAGTTTTTTCTCAACCTCTTGACTTAAGATGTCATCTATCTGCCGTCTGACATTGATTATTTGTTGTAAAGCCGGATCATCTTTTTATTTTTATTTTTATGTTGCTGTTCCAGTATTAATAATTGTTAAACCAAATTCTTATAATCTTCCTCTCTAGTCTTTTTTTGGTAAGCTGCCCTCGATATTAACCTCCCTCTCATTACAGCTTTTACCGTGTCCCAAAAAATGGTAGGATCCACTGGGCTGTCTAAGTTGTCCTCTATGCAGCATTTAATTTCTTTCTTAATCGCCTCCTGTGTTTGCTGGTTATTCAGCATACCCACATTTAATCTCCATATTGTATTTTTATTTCTCCTAGATAAATGGATATTGAGATAAGTAATACTGTGATCAGATAAGTCAGTTACATTCCTCTACTCTATATCGGTCTATTGTGTTCATAAGAAAATAGTCTATCCTGGAGTACACTGAGTGTGGAGCCGAATAATCCATGTAGTCCTTCTCAAATGGATGGAGCTCTCTCCAAACATCAAACATCCCCAATTCAGCTAGAGAGGTGCTGACAAGCTTCGACAGATGAGTCTTAGTTCTCTTGTTATTAGTTGTGTCCAGTTTAGCATTCAAAATCATGTTGAAATCCCCCGCACATATTAGAATTCCCTCGTTTTCCTGGGCTATAATCTCAAACAGTAATTTCAAGAACATTCTATCAGAGTTAGGTGGCACATAGACATTGACCAAAGTAACTAAATGATTATCCAATTTCCCTTTTGCTATTACATATCTCCCTTCTTTGTCATTTATTTCTTTGATTAGTTCAAAATTGACAGAGTTGGAAATTAATATGGCGACTCCTCTCTTAGGACCTTTCTTAAATTAACTGGAAAATGTTCATTTTTAAATTTTTAAATCCAAATTTCCTCAGTTTATCATGTTCTTGCTGAGTTAGATGTGTTTCTTGTAAATATATCACTTGATTAATTTTTGCCATTACTTTTCCTCTTTTAATTACATTGTTTAAGCCATTCACATTTAAGGACGCTATTCTCACGTTGTTACTCTGTATCATTCATAAGAATAAAGACAAAAGAAAACATCAGTAGCCCCACTAACAATGCCAAAACGGTGGCATGGAACAAACATATCAAATATAACAGGTGAACTTCCAAACAGTTGAGGATCTTACTGTCCTCCCACGATCTGATCCCGTTGGTGGATCCAGGAAAAAGAGGGGCCTAACTTAGAAATGACAGGGCCTACAGTGAGGGTTATAGTCATTCTAAATGAGTCCAACGTTAGAAAAAATAAGTAACCCAGACCTCTGACAGTCGCTTTTCTTTTAGCATAGGAATAGCATGGTAACCATTATTCTGTCAACTAAAAACACAGATTATATCAAAACATTTTTACCGGTTTTGCTTCGTTTTATAATCATTGATCTTCAGGTTTTGATGTTTTTTGTAGGAACATCTGCAAGTATAAGGGAGCGACGGCTGGAAAACAGTACAACAACAGGATACACTGATGCAAAGTACCATGGATATTATATTACATCGCATTAGAAGGCAACGCTACTGAAGTTTTAACATCTGAATAACATATTGGGTGATATGTTTGTGAATGGGTTTCTATACAGAAATCTGTATTTCTTATGTTGTTATGTTTTTGTGATCTCTGACAATGGTTTGAAATATTTTGTTGTACACCAATATTACTGTTTGATAACATTGATAGAGAAAGTGTTACATGACCAATTGGCAAAAAGGGTCATAAAATGAGAAGGTAAATGGTAATTGTTAATTGTAATGGAGACTTCTTGTCCTGTTTGGCTCAAGGATGGGAGGTTCTCCAATTTTATTTTAGAAGAGGTCTCCTAGTCTTTGCCCCACCTTTTAGGAGGGGTGGTTTTTCTGATTGGGAGATAACAGCTGATCCTGGGTTCCCTTACACCCACACGTGAAGAGTATTTGTTTTAAAGGAGTGTGGCTGGAAGGAGATCGACGGATGTGGCTAAGTGTAGCCACATTTGGTCTGATTAAGATAGGTGATTAGTTTACCTAGTCTAAAATAGTTAAAATAATAGGACATCAACTAGTAAACTACTCAATTAGTGTAAGTATTTAAATGAAGTTTCTTGAATTTAAACATAAGACTGAATGAAGGGAATTTTGTTGAGGCAAGCAGGCAAGTGTGATTACATCAACACTACTAAAAGGAGCTGTATTCATTATTTTGCATTATTTTGGAGGGGGGAATGAAGTATCTGATGTAGATGAACACATTAACACAGCTACATTCTGTCTCGAATAAGTTAAAGATGTGCATTCCATTGCAGTTGAAAAGTAACCAGGAAATTCCTCATGGGGGTCACGAGCATGACCCAGGACAGTTTTTACGACACATTTATGGGCCAATCCTGGGCCAGTCCTAGAAAAGGCTTTTTGAAGAAACGCAGATACTTCCTATATTTGGAAATAAGGGGTCCCGAGGTCAAACCTGTTGTTGATTCTCTAACATTTACGATCATATGTTGTGTAGGAGGAGAATGTTAGAGAAACCCTTCAAAGTATGGACCTGCTCCTGTTCAGAGATTCGGCAGGAACGTTCTCCCAAGCTGCTGCAGAGCTTGGTCTGATGCTTGACTTAACCAAATCAAATCCCTTTTGTTGGCTACGAGTCTTGTGTCAGAGGGGTTCTTTCTACACCATGAACTCATCACCTATCATTCGTAAGAAGAAGGAAGCCTGACTAAAAACCACACTCTGAACCTTCTTTTATTGCTTTTGGTAAGGAAACTGAACAGTACACAGTACAAAAAGAAGAAAGCTGCTAAAACTATTCACTTATGCTCTATTTTTATCTGCCCCTGGCTCTGGTCTTAACTAATGTGTCTGAATGTATTAATGACTCTGTTTGCATGTTGTTATTGTTTTGTATTATAAAGGTTCAATAAAGATATCAATTCTTGAAGAAAAAAAAAGCTATTTGGGCATGATGCTAAAAAAGTTTCTGACTTCCTAGTTTATTTCCATAGAGCATGTTACTCCCATAATGCCTTTCATCTCTGTGAACGAGCCGTCCATGTGCTGGACTTGCTCGGCGCGTCCATAAACAGTGAAAGGCATGATGGGAGTACGCTACTGACGTGCACAAGCATACCGATGTCCCGTTAGCTTCGCTCTTTAAACCATGGATTTGTAAATGAAAACCAACGATAGTGAATACAATAAAGTGAAAAGTATAATGAGGTAATTTCAGTAAAATTTATCAATTTAATGGTTCATGTAACTGACCGTGAATATTAAAGTTAGTTTTTATTAATCCCCTTAGGGAAAGTATTCCTCTGCATTTTGACCCATCCTAGAATTAGGAGCAGTGGGCTGCCACACTGAGTGGCGCCCAGGGAGCATTGGGGGTTGGGTACCTTGCTCAGGTGTACCCCAGCCCTTTTTGGCCGGGTGGGGATTTGAACCGGCGACCCTCCGGTTACAAGTCAAGTTCCTTTTCCCCTTGGCCACAGGCTGTTTATATGTGTTGTTACAGGAATGATGTTGTTTTCTTCCATTCACTGATAAACTGTATGATAATCACTGTCACATGACTCAGGGATTATATATGTTATTGTCCAAGAAAATAATAATAATAATAACATTAAGTACTTTTATGATGATTAAAAAAACAATTCCATTGAATATGATTTTTGGTCTCTTTGCTATGCTTTGTATTTTGGTTTAAATTTCAAAGTTCAAATTTCCAACTGTTTTTGTAGGTGGTTTACAGATAAAGCTTATTGTTATAATTACAATTTATGGTAAATATAATAATCCTAAAATATGAAAATAAAGTCAGGCCAGAAAACCTGCAGACTCACGATCATATTATTAGGAACAACAACAACAACAACAACGTGTTTAACGTAGTTTGATTAAAGTATTTCTAGTTTTTCTTTCAATTCCTTAAAGTGTTTTTCTTTGAGTTTTTTGAGCTTACTTGAAATACTAATAACTTTCCCCCTTACGGCCGTTTTTAATGCATCTTATACTATCATTGGATTAGTTTCCTGATTATCGTTATCTCGCAAATAGTTTTGACTTTCTAGTTTTATTTGTTCCACCAATGATTTGTTGTTAATCCTTTGTTCGTTCATTGTTAAAGCAATCCTTTGTTCATTCTCCGTAAGGTTTCTCTTTGCCTGCATTTCAAGATGATTTTGAAATAAACTGCTTTGTGGTCCGACACATCTCTTTGGTAAGGATGAAGATATCAAACAGCTCACTTTGATCCCAAGTATTTTGAATGAACTTTGCAGTTGGATGTTTGCTCCTTTTCCTGCTGTTTGTATCAAGGTCTATGTTCATGATCACATTCAGATATATATCCCCTCACATTCTTGACAAATGAGGTCAAATAAGGATTTAAAAAGGTTTTTATTACTCTCAGGTGGAGCATAAATGTTTACCAAAGTAATATTCCACTGGTCAATTCTACCTTCTTGATCTATTATTTCTTTATGGTATTCAAATGTGATCGTGTTCGATATTAAAATAGCAACTCCTCTTTTCCTTGAGTTGGAGTGGGAGCTGTAGAATTCATTTTTAAACCCAAATCATTGAAGTTGTTCCTGTCCTGTCTGAGAGAGGTGGGTCTCTTTCAAGAAATTGATTTGTGTTTTTCCTTTTTTAGTTTATTCATCATTTTTCATCTTTTGACTGGATTTCCCAATCCGTTCACATTTAATGACATGAGCTTTATGATTCTTGTACTCTGCATTTTTAAACTGGTTTATTATTACAATAGCTCCCCCTCAGGCCACAAAAAAGAAAACAGAATAATAACAAACTCAAGGACAAAAACGAGCTCCAAAAAGAGATGTCAACCACTCTTAACTTATGTTGACATGCTTCACACTTTATGGGGGTAGTCCCTTATACTAGGCACTCGGTGATAAGTAACTGTCCCTTTTCAAGATTCAAGATTCAAGATTTCTTTATTGTCATACCAACACACATTAAGACATGCGGTCAGAACGAAAATCAGTCTCTCCAGAACCCGGTCGGCCCAGCAATAAGAAGAATAAGAAAGTAATAAGTAAGAAGAAGAACCAACAGTTTAACTTAACAAAATATAAATTAAAAAAGACTAAAACTTTAAAACCTCTAGAGGTAAGGTGCTGCGCAAAAGAACATTTGTGCAAAGGTGGTGTACGGTACTGGGGGCATGTGCAAAGTACAGTCCGTGGGCGGTGGGGGCAGCAAGGCTATGGGGGCTACAGAGAGTTCAGGAGTCTGACAGCTCCAGGGTAGAAGCTGTTCCTCAGTCTCGTTGTCCTGCTCTTGAGGCTCAGTAGCCTCCCGCCTGAGGGGAGGGGGGTGAACAGTGTGTGTGCTGGGTGGGTGGGATCTCTCATGATGCAGGTGGCCCTTTTCCTGCATCTGGAGGTGAAGATGTCCGTGATGGTGGGGAGGCTGCTGCCCACGGTTCTCTGTGCAGCTTTCACCACTCTCTGCAGAGCCTTCTTCTCTGCTGCAGAGCAGCTGCCGTGCCACACAGTGATGCAGGAGCACAGGACACTCTCCACTACACATCTGTAGAAGGTGATAAGGGCTGACCTTCCTAGTCCAGCGCGTCTCAGCCTCCTGAGGAAGTAGAGGCGCTGGTGTGCCTTCCCGACCAGGCTGGAAGTGTTGCTGCTCCAGGTGAGGTCGTCCTTGAGATGCACGCCCAGGTACCTGAAGCTGGAGACCACGTCCACCGCTGTTCCTCCGATGTGCAGGAGAGAATAGGGGGGATGTCTGCTCCTCACTGAAGTCCACGATCATCTCCTTTGTTTTCTTTGTGTTGATGCAGAGGTTGTTTACCCTGCACCAACCCTCCAGGTGTTCAACTTCCCGCCTGTAGCTGGACTCAACGTTGTTGCTGATGCGTCCAACCACTGCTGTGTCATCAGCAAACTTCACAATATGCGGCTCGGATGTTTAAGTGAGCAGTCATGAGTGAGCAGGGTGAACAGAAGAGGGTTCAGCACACAGCCCTGGGGAGAGCCAGTGCTGAGGGTGATGGAGGTGGAGGAGATGTCGTGGATCCTCACTGACTGCGGCCTGTCTGTCAGGAAGTCCAGGACCCAGTTGCAGAGGGGGGGGCTCAGTCCAAGTGAAAATAGTTTATGGATCAGGGTCTGTGGTATGATGGTGTTGAAAGCGGATGTGAAGTCGAGGAAGAGCAGGCGGACATAGGAGTCTTTGCTCTCCAGGTGAGTGAGGGCCTGTGTGGACCACAGAAGAGATGGCGTCCTCTGTGGATCTGTTTTTCCTGTATGCATATTGGTGGGGGTCCACAGTGATGTCCTTGATGTGCATTCTGACCAGTTTCTCGAAGCACTTCATGACTATCGGGGTGAGAGCTACTGGCCGATAGTCATTCAGGCCTGTCACTGTGGAGCCTTTGGGGATGGGGATGATGGTGGCAGTCTTCAGACAGGTGGGAACAACTGACTGCCTGAGGGAGGTGTTGAAGATGTCTGTGAACACCTCCGACAGCTGGTCAGCACAGCCTTTCAGTGCCCGCCCAGGGATGTTATCGGGACCAGCGGCTTTGCAGGGGTTGATCCTCCTGAGGATATTCCTCACCTCTGCCGTGGTCACACTGAGGGGCGCATCACCTGGTGTTGGGGTGAGTCTGGTGCTGGTAGAGCTTCTGGGATTCTCAAAGCGAGCGTAGAAGCTGTTCAGAGCATCGGGCAGAGAGGGGTCCTGGGGGCACTGTGCATCTTTAGTGTTGTAGTCCGTGATGCATTTTATGCCAACTTTAGTCCAACATTTTAATATTATTAAACCCTGTTTAGCAAAACACACTTGAACATGTCTTATTAAATTAAATTAAACTAAACTAAACTAAACTAAACTAAACTAAACTAAACTAGACTTCTTATTGCAAACTTGACTGAACCTTTGCCATTTACTGCTCGTCATGTACTTAAAGGAATACTCCACCCATTTGCATGTGGCCTTGTATTCTAGAATAGCAGTCGTATTTTCTTTACAAATTTGCCTCCCTCCCTCAGTTTTCTACTGTGTTGTAAAAAAATCGGTATTTCCCTTTCAATTTTGCCCTCCGTCGTTCAAGGTCTGAAAAGTACAACGCCAGTTCCGCACTTTTTAGACTCACCCATAGGGGGACGAGACTTCATTCCCAGAATGTAAACATGGTGTCCGCCATCTTTGCTAGCAGTTACGCTAACCGGCTCTTGCTGTGTAGAGTAACGACAATGACCGAATGTAGTTTTCAAACTGATATGGCTGCAAGGGAAAATACCTACATTTCTTTAAAAACAACAAGCCGGCTGATGGCGGGTGGCGGTGCCCCCACCACCATATTCTTTATATATATACTGTATATCTTACATTATCTAATGCTTTCTGGCCCATTCCTTCATATTGAACCTCGTCAGGTTCACAACAACATTTATAACAACTATTAACAATTGAATTTTTTCTCCTTCAATTGTATTGTATTTTTATTTTAACGCTTTTAACGTAATTCTGCAATCATTTAGAACTGGAGGAAGGAGATGGGAGTCAGCTCAAAATCCAAACAAGGGTTTAATCTTGTACAAGAGGAGCATTCACAAAGCAACACACAGGCCTGTTACAAAGTGAAGACTCACTGTCTTGGAAGAAACACATGGTATTTATCTGTCTCTGATGGTATGTTATCACCCTGCCATTCTGTACTTAAAGGAATCACTCACATTGTAGCAAGTGATAACATTGAGTATTACATGTGTCCTAAAACGGTACAAAGGGTTACAGGTCACAAGTCACATCAAACAGTTCCATTGAACATTTCTCTTCATGAAGTACATGAAGTACATCATTTCCATCACACTATGTCCAGATCCAGACTTGATTACTAAGGAAATAACTTCCTTTGACACTAAATGACACTCTGCAGCAGATTCAGACTCCTTTTTTCACCATATCAAAGATCTTATCCTCTGTACAGATGAGGAGTTTGCAAAGTTCTGTGAAGCTGATATTAATATTTTTGAGCTTGTCTTTAAATAAATCTCCTGGCTGTGATGGCCTTACACCTCATTTGTTGGGACTTACTCAAAAACTTCAACATTTTGGATAATCTTAGACCCATCACGTAATTAAACACTGATTATAAGATTGTAACGCTTGTGCCTCCCAATCTGGATTTATGAAAGATGGATCCATTCACAACAACATCCGTTTGGTGATCCATCTCCTAGATTATAATCCTTTAGTAGAAGACGACGGCTTCATTTTGTTTCTTGACTTTTTTAAATTTTTT
The DNA here is from genome assembly GCF_019176455.1 of Solea senegalensis. Lineage (NCBI taxonomy): Eukaryota > Metazoa > Chordata > Actinopteri > Pleuronectiformes > Soleidae > Solea > Solea senegalensis. The sequence goes on along the minus strand of NW_025320949.1, from coordinate 7,894 downwards.
ATACTCAATTGAGCATCACTTTATCTTTCAGTGCTTCAAACTTTTAGGCTTTGGGAATAAATTTGGAGCCACTACTGAGTCTCTTTATGATAATGCAAACAGCTCTATTTGGTTACCAGGAGGTACATCACGGAGATCTGCTATCAAACGTGGGGTCAAACAAAGCTGCCCCGTCTCTCCGCTTCTCTTTATCATTGCCACAGAAATGCTCTCTATTTTTATGAAAAATTCACACATTGCTCCTTTAAATGTTCTTGGGATACCTGTTGTTGTTGTTAGCCAGCGCGCAGACGATACGACCGTCTCTGTGAAACTGAGGTCCCCAAGATAATGCGACGCCTCGAGGCTGAAACTTGATTTGAACAAATTCATCAGAGTGATTTAACAGAAGCAGAAACAGAAAACATTCCTATCAAATCAGCTGTTCAATACTTAGGGATACATGTATCTATGTGTGGAGTGTAATAACTCAATCAGTCAAACTAAACTGAACTCCTGGTTATTGAGAGACATCAGTTTACTAGGTGGAGTCTTTCTTACTAAGATTGAAAGCATATGGAGATGTTTCTATCCAGCGTATTCTTTGGCCTTCCCTAACAGAGCCATTCAGAAGGTCAACCAAATTCATTTGGATTATATTTGGAAGAAAAAGATGCACTTTATTAAGAGAATACACAGATTTTATCAATGGAACACTGAACATGAACGGGTTCAAATCCTTCCTTCACAATAAGAGCTTCTGGTATCATATGGAGGCACTTTTTATTAAAGTGTGATTTGAATATTCAGAAACGTCCTGTTAAATGATCCCTGTTTCACCAGCAAGTCCTTTTATATTGGAAACTTTTGTACAATCATAATTTCACCCCTCGTAACAAACAGATACATTACAATTAAAAACAAGTCGCTGTATAACAAGAACTGCATGGATAAAGGTATTTGCTCTTTAATTCATTTAGTGTGTGATGACGCATGAACAGTTTTGCCTTAAATATGATCTAGTCATTAATCGTAATTCCTTTGCATCCATAATGAAAGCCATCCCTAATCCTACTTTGAATTGAATTCAAGGGATTATTTCAAACTCGACTCACATCACTCCTAATGTTCCACATCTCCTAGTTGGAAGCTGTAACTTTGAGAGCATTCAAATTCCTAATAAAACGTCACACACCCTTTATTGTCTTTTCAAAAGTGCATCAAACCAATCTTCTCCAAAGATATTATATATTCTTTGTGATCTCAATATTTCCAATTTCCCATAAATCCAAAAGCAAAAGAAGTCCATTTGAAAATGTTAAATGTTGTGTAACCTGTGTCCAGTGAAATGTTACGGCAGAGATTTGCTTTGGAAACAAATAAATGTGTATTTTGTGATGATATTGAAAGCTTTCATTGTGTGTCCTCTGAAGCACACGTGACTGGCTGCACACAGAGATCCGACTCCAGCCCTTCTCTAAAGAGGACATGATTTATGCTCTTGTTATGGTCAATAATGCTAAACGATATATTAATACTTGGAACACATGGAAATATATGAACGTGAAACTTCGATTTATTGTGTTTCATAATCAGTTTCTTTAACATGATGAAAGGTAAAAATGCAATGACACTTTTCACTTGATTTGAAAAATAGGATCTAAAAACAAAAGCCTTAGCTAACTTTTTCTTTAGTTTTTGATCTTGTTTGATTTGTCTGTATTTGATCATGCAAATGTTTCTCTTCTGCGTTCTTCCTGTGCACCTGCTCCTTTGAAAGGTTTAAACAAAGATGTGAGCCTTGTTGTTTCTACATTATTTTGTTCAATTAATCATTCAAAAAACAATCCAAAAGAACTCCATAGGAATGAACGGAGGCAAAGGGGCGGAGCTCTATCCAGTTGTTCTAATACATCCATGGTATCAACATGTTTGCCTGTTTGTTTTGTCGTGTTACTCGCACTTCACATGTCTGCCACACGGTGGCGGTGGTGCGCGGGTTTTCTGCTGTTTTGACCCACTGACAGTGATAGTTGTTGAGCAGACGCTGGAGCCAAGTGAATCAAAATAGGACGCAGAGTTGATTGAAATGGAACGTTTCTGAAGCATCTTTGCTCACTTATTTCAAACCAACGATGTTCAAACACCAATAATTGCACTTTTCTTCTCACCTATAGTTGCTACCAATGATTACAAGTGTTCTAAACACCTTTTGTTCATTAAAGCCTTTAATCCCAGTTAAATTGAAGGGATTTATTGATTGAATGTTCCTCTTATTTCAATGATATTTCATTCATTATGTTGGATGTTTTTTGTCTGATACTATTTTACACCTTAGAGTAGTATGTGTTCAATTCACTGTAATCATTCTATTAAATATATGATATTCATATAACGATCAGAAAATATTCAAATCAATTCAGGCCAGAAAACCCGCAGACTTATGATCATACTGTTAGGAACAATAAGTGTAAATAATAAATTCAAGTCCACAAACATAGATGTAGAACTCTCGCGCTGCCTCTTTATTTCCTGCTCGACTCATTTCCTGTAAGAGAAAGTGAAAGTAACTATTCTGTAACTTTGCTTCAGTCGCCATTTGAACTGCGCAGCATGAGGACAGACTGGTGAGTGATGACGTGATTATGATGATAATATATGATGATATATGATGATATATGATGATTTAGTGCGTGTGAGTCAAGTACCTTAAAGTGAGACTTGAGTAAAAGTCTTAAAGTTTGACATTTACTCTACTTGAGTATCAAAAATCATTTCTGATATAAAATGCAGTCAAAGTTGCTAGAAATAACAAAGTCAGGTACAAATACGTGGAATGTGTACTTAAGTACAGTCATGAAGTATATGTACTGCTTAATCCTGACAGATTAGAATGGAAACTTCCAGCCTGTCATAACTCCAGTCAGTCGTCTTTTGTTTTTCCTAAATGTGACGTCATGTTTTCTTCTTTATGTCAATTCTACTCAAGCGTCCAACCCGAAACATAAAGTCCCGTCAAACGCGAACACAATGTTAAATGAGATTAAATGAACGATTGTAAATGATCATTTGGATTAAAAGTGAAATAATAATGTCATATATTCATATTATCATCAAAATAATGACTTGATTTAGTAGCTTTAAGTACTATAAGTACTACAAGTACTATAAGTGCTTAATGCACCAAAAACTTTTGAGAGGGGTCTGGCTGCAGACCTGCACTGTCAGGACCTTTCGTTGCAGACCTGCACTTTGAGGTCTCCTGTACTGTCAGGATCGGAAGCTTTTCAAAATAAAAGCGAGCATACCGGAAGCACGTATTTTTCGTTCCCGATGTTTATTTCTTGGGTCTTTATTTTATGTATACAATGTAAATATGTTTATGTGTATCCATGTGTTTAATTAAAGAGATTTTTTTAAAAAAAACGGTATGTATTTCCAGTTCAACTGGATAAGGTGAAAAAACGCAGGATAATAATAAAGATAAAAAACAAACAAAATATTATATAAAAAAATTAAATACAAAACGTTATGACCCACTAGGGTTATTCTACAGATAATCAGGGCAAACTAGATGTACAGCTATTGTTATGATCCCCTTAAAACATTATTAGCCTCCTCAAAACATGCATTATTTTACTCCAGTATTTTAATTTAATTCGTAAAAAGGACAGCTGTTTTTGGGGGGGTTGAAAAAACCTTTATAAACTGAACACCAAAGAACAAGATTAACTATGCAAATTATTAACAATATAAATAGCCATAAATAGCCAAAGCTATAACACTTGTGTTTTCTTTGTAACAAAATACTGTTGAAAAACAAACAGAACTAAACTCCACTGTGGAGATGATTGGAGCATGTTGAAAATTCTTCTTCAATCAAGTTCTCTTACATTTACAAAGTAAATGAAATGGCTAGTGTTTCACACTGAGGTAACTGAGGCTTACTGCCTGTGCTGCAAACCACACATCAAGTAAGTAAACATGAAACAAATAAACAACTTCTTTCTCTTAAGAAAACCAAACTTGATTTAAGGGAGTTGAACATTCTTCTTCTTCTTCTTGTTCTTCAGAAGAGGAGGCTTGCTCTCTGTGCTGTGACAATGTCACCTGCAGTGACCAGCTTGTGTAAGGGCAGCTGTAGCATCACCTGTTTCTCCTTCAACACAGCTGCAGCTGTTGTGCTGCGGTGGAAAAACGTGACAACTGTCCTCACTCTGCCGAGGAGTCGGGACGTCTGGTGAACGCCCATCGCTCTCTGCGCAGCCAGATTAACGTATATGCGGTGAAAATCCGGCCGCTTCGACAGCATTGGCAATGTTTCTGCCGTTATCTGTTGTCACTTAAAGCACTTACAGCAAATTGTGTGGGTCTTGTCGACTACACGATTGCCGTCCTTTAGCTCCACCATGTAGCCCAAAAGTTGCCATACTGCTGACTGACATGAAGAGGGAGGATCCGCTATTTCTGGGTTGGTTGCCATGTTTCCTCACATTCTTCTTCAACTAGCTCAACTTTTGCAGGCAGGCGTCACATGATTCATTGGATCTGAACGGGAGGGATAACTCTGGGAGTTGGAAGGGGTGTGTCACGATTCTGCCTTCTCACACCGCGACACAGGATCGTGCATCTGAGTGTCGCGATTTCGGTTTCATATTGCATATTGTTACAGCCCTACTCATAATTCATTTAATAATTGCTTAATATTGTTTGTGCTATGTTCTTACCTTGTGGACCACATGGATTTGCCAGTGGAGGGTGTGAGGGTTGATGATTTTAAATGAACTTAGCTTTGTGTATTCAAAGTGAATGACTGAATACCTAGTTACATGACCCACATAACCAATAACCTCTGTTATGAATGTGATTCTAAACTTTTCATTTTTGAAAGTGACTAAAACTGTGAGGTGAGGTGTCAGGTGTTCTTCACTGCAACTTACATTCCCTTCATTTTCCTTTTCCCCTTTTACCAGCCAAACCACAACCTGTCAGAAGTTAGTAGCGTTGGCTCATACTTATGAGTACAAACACACAGACAAATACATTATGCTTACCTTTAAATAAAATGCCACCTTTCCTATGTGCCTCTAAGTGGCTCTGCAGCTTGGACAATTGTGTTGGTGTCACTTTTAGGAACAGGGGGCAGTGAAATTGCTTGCAGCATGACGTGCAGCGTTCAACTTTGGGCGTAGTGTCGGTACTTAAGATTGAAATATGCATCTGTAAGAGACAAATAATGTCGTAATAAGTAAAACAAAATGATATAAAAACTATATGATATAACTCAGTTTTCTTGGTCTTTGAGTAGGAAAATGGCACATTTAAGTGAGCACTATCGATACGATAACAACGCTAAAAACTACCCAAAAGTCCAAAACCCAATTCTTTCAAACTAATATAACTTTATATAGTCAATATATAGTGTGCAACATAACGTTCTAGTGAATAAAGACTGTTTCTGTTTCTTCGTATGACACAAAGTTGTTGTCACTTGACTTTTACTCACCTCGTCGTCTCCACACTTCTCATGGGGAACGAAAAATACGTGCTTCCGGTATGTTCGCTTTTATTTTGAAAGGCTTCGAATCAACTTCCAGTTCTGACCGTGCAGGAGACCTCACAGTGCAGGTCTGCAGCCAGACTGTCTTGGAACTTTGGGAGTAATCCAGGGTCAAAGTTGACTTGAACAAAACTGAGGTTATTCTTTTTTTGAAGTGGTATCAAATCCACATTTATGATTGAAATGTAATTGTACTTAGTACTTTTTGATGTCCTTGATGAACAAATATGCATGTGTTAATAAGTAATCCAGGATCTAATTGGACTTTTGCTCTCAAAACTGAGCTCATCAGCTGACTTGAATGCAGACAACAGCCCTTCAGTCACATACAGAGTAGCCTAGCACCATCTACTGGCACAAATATGTAAGTGACATGAACAGCAGGTTTCATAAAACACCTTCTCTGACAGAAAACTCCTGATGTGTTACAGTTTTCTCTCGTGTGATCACTGGACTGAACACAGATCCACATCAGACGTCCTCCAGGAAACATGAAGGAGATTTTCCACTCAAACTGAGAGGTAACTCTTTAAAGTGCTTTCAATATGATGCTTTGAGTGGAGCAGTGATAAGTCAGTGAGGAGCTCATTTGCACAAACTCATGACAACAACAAAGAGAAGACGTGCTTTTTATATATGAGGTTTACACTTTACAGTAGAAAACAAGTTATTCTCTGTAAATCTGTATATTGGGACGGTTTATTCAATTGAATTGTATTTGTATAGCGCCAAATCATAACATACATGATCTCAGGTCTGTACATCGACAACATCAAGGAGAGCAGAGAAACACAACAGTTCACACAATGAGCAAACACTAGTCATCAGTGGAGAGAAAAAACTCCCTCTTAACAGAAGAAGAAATCTCTGACAGAACCAGACTCACACATGTGCGGTCATCTGCCTCGACCGGTCGGGGTGAAAGGAAAATGGGGGACAGAGGAGAGGTGGGGGACAGAAAGGGGGGAGAGAAAGGACAAGAGGGAGATGAGGTAGAGACACACATCTTCTAAATTTCTGCATCAGTAAATCTGTGATCAACCTGTGTGTGTGTGTGTGTGTGTGTCTCAGAATGACTGAAGTCCAGCAGATGAGTGGTTGTGTGGAGGAAGACGAGGACAGAGCAGAGTCTCCAGGACCCAGCGGTCTGTCTGTGAAGAGTGACTGTTCTATGGGAACACCTTATAACTTCAGTCATGAACCTGGAGCCTCAGAGACAAAGTAAGAGACTCATGCACTGACAACAAGAGAACATCACACTCTCACTCTTGTGCACTCTAAATGCTGACTGTACCTGTAGAGCAGTGGTCCTCAACCCCCGGGCCGCGGACCGGTACCAGTCCGTCGGTCAATTGGTACCGGGCCGCAGAGAAAGAATACATAACTTCCATTATTTCCGTTTTATTTATGATCAGATTGTGAACCGTTCTCTCGCCACATCTGTCTATGACTCACTCTTGACACATGTCAACATGCTTGCCTCGGTCACATGTCACGGTCGAAGAAGAAGATCAACTGCTGGAGATGGCAAAATGACGGCGGCATTAAAAGTATGTTTGAGACAATAAGTCTGCCGGTGTTGTGGATTAAAGTCATGACAGAAAACCCTGAGATCACCACAACAGCAACATCCTATCTGTGTGAAGCAGGGTGAGCGGGTGCTGCTGCTGCTGCTGTTGACGAAGCACCCGTCTCCTGGCTCGCGTCATCTGGGTCCTCCGTTACCGCTGCTGCGCAATGAACAGACGGGACTTCACATTTGTCCTTTGGTCAGCGGCAGCATCCGCAACTGGTTGATGGACTCGGCCATTTTTCCCCCAGCCGGTGCACATGCCGCTGACGCACGGCTGCGCTCTGTGCAGTATCGTTGGCGCGATGTTACGAGGACGCTGCTAATACATTTGCATACACAGTGGATTCATGTTTATTATTATATTCACAAAAGACCACTTTTTATGCCGGTCGTATCATTTTATTTTTTATTTATTTATTTATTTTTGTATTAAAGGCCGGTCCTGAAAATATTGTCTGACATTAAACCGGTCCGCGGCCCGGGGGTTGAGGACCGCTGCTGTAGAGGATCAGTCTTTACACAAAGATCAGCGACCACAGGCTGTAAACCTGAAATCATTCCCTTCACTCCAGCCTCTGGAGGTCACACTGACACTGAGGCTGCTTTGTGATCAAAGTGTCTAAACAAAGACCATCATCAGTGATCATGTGATGTTTGTGTTTGCAGAGGTCAGAACCAGAGACAGAGAGCAGAGTCTCCAGGACCCAGCGGTCTGTCTGTGAAGAGTGATGAGTCTATGGGACAACCTTTAACCTTCAGTCATGAACCTGGAGCCTCAGAGA